>NW_026872503.1:0-13284 GCF_032173495.1 Musca vetustissima
TTTCTCGAAACTTCGCACACGTCATTCTAGACCTAACTCTTTACGCTGTGCCAAATTTCGTGCAAATCGAAAGATATATAAGGACTTTAGTGCACTATTCCGTGCAAATCGAAAGATATATAGGGACTTTGGTGTTTATATCAGACAAAAATATATATGGGAGCTATATCTAAATCTGAACCGATTTTCACCAATTTCAATAGGGTTCGTCTTTGGGTCAAATAAGTGACTTGTGCCAAATTTCATTCAAATCGGATCATAAATGCGACCTGTACTTTGTTTACAATTTAACATCTACAGACGGACGGAAATGCATAAATTGACTCAGAAAGTGATTCTATGCATATTCTCAAAAGGAACCATGTGTCTATCTCGTTTCCTTTTTTCTGTTACAAACGTATGCACAAAGACATAATACCCTGTACCACAGTGTGGTGAAGGGTATAATTATTAATATTAGTTTTTTTTATGGAGAGCCCAATATAACGTTACCCCTATTAATATGTATTGATTTTCTTTGGGTGTAAAATCTGTTGTCATTTATCAGGATTCTACTGTTGTATTGTCTTTAATCCACATTTCATTATAATTTATGACAATTTTTCCATATTTTTTGTCTTTAAATGTCGCTAAATCATATTTTTCCGCTACAAGTACTTTTTGTCTTTATACGAAAAAAAAACATCGTATTAATGAGATTCTAATGTTACCCTATGCAAATTAGATGAATTGTTTAAGAAAAAAACAAGTTTTGTAACAAGAACTGGGCGATTTTATGTCATGTTTTTATCTCGAGACGTCGTAACATGAATTTGCATTTTTTTCCTGTACCGGAACAAAATAAGCAATTTATGGCAAAATGTTGAGAGTGTGACAGAGAGTTAGAATATTATGGAAGTAAAATATAATGAAAATATTTCAAAAATAATAAAGAAAAATTAGTGATAATAATTGGATGCTAGGCTATGAGAATATGTGTTAATTCGAATTCGTGTTGATTTTGAAACCCGTAAAATTTTTTCTCTCTGAAAAATCTTAGTACTGAAGTAGGAAACTTAGAACTGTAGTAGGAATAACTCATAAACCAAACATTTCAACATTTGAACGTTACAATTTTTTTATTTTTTTCTTCATTTGTAATAAGTTTGCAAACGGTGATGAAATAACTATTTTTTTTTCTGGAAATTATATATTTTACTGATAATTGTGTAACAATGCATCTTAATTAGAATACATATTTGAATAGTAGTTATCTGACTGACTGCAAAATTCACCTGGAAATGTCTTAATTAGTTTTGTAAACATTGAAAACTGTGTTTTTTTTTTCTTCCAATGAATATTATTAGTCATTTTAAAGGTGTTATTTTACTGCGCTTAATCTAAATGACAAATTATTTTAGGTATGAACAAATAAATGAATATTTTTGTGATATTCCAAGATAATGAATAAAATTCCGTCTTAAATAAATTACGAAAAATATTGGCCTGAGAATGTTGAATTTTAAGTAATATTACATAATTTACTTTTCTAAATAATGTATAAATCGGGTATATAAAGTCGTGGCACGTTCCGTTGAGATTGATATTGATCAAGCAAGGTTTACAAATTATAATGGACAGACGGACGGGCGGGTGGTACACATGTCTAGATCAACTGGGTTATACTTATATAGATTGGTTCTCATTGTGTGGCAAATACATCCAAATAAAAATTACCAATATCAGTCCAAATTCGCGTATAGTCTCTATATACTGGTAGCCATTAATTTCCGCTATGTCATCCTGGCCACATAAAAGTCCCGATCGTTTTTCAATATTTTCAAAGTCCATCTCATGGACATTAACGTCATTTTTGCTAGCATTTTAATTAAATCGATTGATTGTATTTGTAAGTATTGTGCATTTTAAAATGTTTTTCTTTAATACCGTGTTATTTTCCAAGATGCTACCCACCTTTCCTACATGAATAGCCAGTAACTAGGCATTAGAGCTCGTAACGAAAAACAGCAATATAGGATCAACTATTGTATTTAAGAAGTGATATATTGTAAAATATTAGTATTTCTAATATTCTATTAATATACCTAATTCTGAATAAATATTAAAAATGTAAAATATAATTATAACCTTCACCACCCTGTGGTACATATGTTTGTAACAGGCAAAAATAATCGAGATAGACCCATGGTTCCTTTTGAGAATATGCATAGAATCACTTTCTGAGTCGATTTATTTATTCCGTCCGTGTATTTTTGTGAACAAAGTACAGTTCACATTTATGATCCGATTTGGATGAAATTTAGCACGTGTCACTTATTTGGCCCAAGGACGAACCCAATTGAGATTGGAGAAAATCGGTTCAGATTTAGATATAGCTCCCATATATAATTTCGTCCGATTTAATGTAAATGAGGTACCAATGTCCCTATATATCTTTCGATTTGCACGAAATTTGGTATAGGCTACTGAATTAGGTCCAGAATGATGTGTGTTATGTTTCGTGAAAATCAGTTCAGATTTATATATAGCTCCCATATAAAGTTTCGCCCGATTTTAGGTAAATGGTCCCTGAAAATCATTTGATTTGCACGATTTTTTTCATAGCGTATTGAATTAAGTCTAGAATGTATATCTCCATATATATTTTCGTCCGATTTTAAGTAAATTGTGCACTAAAGATCCACAGCTATGCCGATTGACACAACGTACTGAAATTAATATAGTTTAATCTCTGGCAAGTTTGCTTCAAATAGGTTCAGATATAGATATATCGTAGCTTCCATATATAATTTCGACTTATTTATGTTAATTGTACACCAAATAATCAATAGGTGTCTGATTGAGATTAAATTTTGAACAGTGCAGCATACCGAATAGCGTGTGTCAAGTTTGCTTTAAATCGATTTACACAAATCTGTCCCACTGTGCACAATCGACTCTAAACTGGCCCAATAAAATGGAATTTAGCATAGGTTCAAGAAAGACATAAAAATCGCATATTTAAGTTCGTTCAATTTCATGTCAAAATTCCTTCAAAAAGGCGACGTTTTTTTGGACACATATGTAGAATATACCCAAAGTGGTGAAGGGTATCATATAGTCGGCCCAGTCCGACTTTACTACTTTTCTTACTGGTTTTTTCCATGTGACCACAATACCAAAAGGCACCTACATGGAAATGCCAATAACTAATCTCCTTCTAAACTTGTCGGATAGTTTGATAAAAACGTTTTGCATTGTTTCCTTTAAAAAAATGTTATTATTATTAAAATGTGTCATTACTAATAATTTTGTGGTTTTCAACAAGAATGCTTCTCACCTCTTGAAAAATGAGGGTCTTCATCATGCCATATTACTGTATAAGTACGCAGTTAAATGAGCTTTCTTTCTTTCTATGCATACGATATGTTAATATTGCTAATATTTTTTAAAGTAAAACACTTGAAAACACAATTGGAGTGAAGGTATTTTGTTTTATTTGTTATTTAATATTTGTAAATAAGAAAAATAATTCCAATTATCATGGTTTTATATATTGCATATTGTATGCGACATATATTTGGATTGGCGTTCTTTCAATATATAATGTAATGGAATTCTTGTAACTTCTTCAATTAAATCGAATAGGAATTTATTCTTAATCTTTTGTGCAAACTGTATATAATTATTTTTATACCCTACACAACTATGTTGTCAGGGTATTATAGCTTTGTGCAGCCCCAAAAGTTTGTAACGCCGCGAAATATTGGTCCTAGACCCACATTTAAGTATACCGATCTCATATCTCGACTAGGTGAGTCGATCTAGACATGTGTGTCCGTCCGTCTGTCAATTATAATTTGTAAACACGATGCAGGCCACAGTTATGAACCAATCTTCACGAAATGTAGGATGGATTCTGGCCAATGAAGACCCCTATCGTTTTTGTTAAAGATCGGTTAATATTTAGGGGATGAAATGGACCAAAAACTTTATTTTTGTCTGATTTTCTGATCGCTCCAAAGGGCGCCATTATGGCCAAAAAGTTTACATGGAGAAGAAGATTGGGCCAAAGAATAAGCATGCCTGTTTTGATAAAGATCTGCTAATATTTAGTGGGTCAAATGGACCTTAACTTTTGTGTGACAAATTACAAAATTTGTATTCTATAGTGTATATATTTACCCCTGAAGAACATAGACCCGAGTAGTTAATAGTATATCTAAGTGGAGTGGTTGACCTTTAAATTCATACCAATTATATGATCGTATGTATTCAGATGTGGGAGCTACACTGAAATATTTACAGGTGCTTATGTATTTATATATTACTAGCGGGCCCGGCAAACGTTGTCTTGCCTAACAATATTGTTGATGTATAATTTTCGGCATTTTAGGTTGTTTTTATACCCTCCATCAGGGATGGTCCGTATGACGAATTTTTAGGTTTTCGACTGTCAAAAAGGTGTAAACGTCGAAAACGTCATATACCTGTATAAAATGTAGTAAATGTAGAAAACGTCATTTATTCGAATATTATTACCATATACCGTTATTTTCGAAAATACATATTATTTTTACATATATCTGTCTGTTCCTTACTAGAACTAATACAAAATTCTAAATTTTTCGAGAAAAATTTTTTGAAATTTTATATGGATTTCAGTAAAGCATACGTAATTTCCAAATTCATTAATGGAAATAAGTATTTTGTCAAAAACCTAATGGTTTTGGGTGGGTTTCCGATGTTTCTGACGTATGTAATATACGTCGAAAATGTATGTCATTTACGTCACTGTTTCTGACGGACCATCTCTGCCCTCCATCATAAGGTGATTTGTATATATTTTTGTAACATCTTGGTATTTATCAGAGCACACATAGGGTAACATTACAAAACTGAATTTGATGTTTATGAGTGAGTTTTGTTGCTCCCTCCACGATTTAAGATATAAATTTTGTATTTGCACATACATTTGTATTACTCATAAGATGGCTTAGCGTTGTCCTGGTGAAACACGACACCTCCCCTGTTGGCCAATTCTGGTCAATTGCTATCTTCAAATGGTACAGTTGTTGGCAGTAGAGATCAGAATTTAGCGTTTGGCCATATGAAAGCAACTCATAATAAACAATCCCCTTCCAGTCCCACCAAATGCATAGCCGAACCTTCCTGGTCCTTAGTCCTGGTTTGGTCACCGTTTGAGGTGCTTCGCCGCTCTTTGACCACGATCATTTTTGCATAGGGTTATCGTATGTGATCCATTTCTCATTTCCAGTCACCATCCGTTTATAAAAATTAGAGTATCTCATTCCGTTTGGTCAAGGCTTCGCAGATGGAAATTCGATCCATTCCATTTTTTCTGTTAATTGGTGAGGCACCCAAACATTGAACTTTTTTTTGAATCCAGCTTTGTGTGAATGGTTTAATTTTTAGCTCCTGGACGATGTTACGACATACCTGTAAAATTCGATCGTTCCACCGGTCTAATGGATTTCTTTTTCCAAACCTAATATTAGGGATACTTATTGGGCAGAAATTCTCCCTAATTAGAATTTTCCATATTGACTCCGAATACTTGAGTCAATATGGAAAATTCTAATTATCCCCATCAATTCCCCATTTAACGGCATCCCTTAATATCCGGTATTTGGCTGCAATGTTATGTTCGCCCAAGCTTTCAAATATCCCCCATGTAATAGTAATCCACCTTTTTTGATACTGTGGGGGATTTGTCAATATTGGTTAAATCTTTGAGGTACCCACAATATTCGGTACTTTGAGGAGTTCGGTATTTTAGGAAGTGTTTCAGCCGAAGTGCTGTAATGTTTTATTTTGGATGAAGAAAACCTGTTTACAAAAAATTATCTATATTGGTGCAAATTGGTCCGGGTAGCCCCATATAATGATATACATATAATGATATACATATAATGATATACTCTTATTGTTCGGTATTTTCTCATGTGGTATGTCATGTCATTCATATCATATATCATTCCGTGATATTGAAAGGGTAAAACACATTTGCGGAAACATTTCAATTCAGAACCAAATTTTGTATAGCTCCTACATACGGGTCCCGCGCCATTTTCGGTTTTGTAAAGAATTTGACGGAATGGATGGATCATGGATTTGGCTTAATGTAATAAAAAGGCGCTATACATATTTCCCGTTTAATTTTCAGTATGTTGAAGTTCTTACCCCCCGTTTTCCAATCTACTACACATACTGTGTAACATAGTCCCCATATAAATGTCCCGGCCGATTTAAAGAATCTACATATTAGAAAGTACAAAAGTTCGATCATAACAACGATTTTTCATGGTATTAAATATGTATATCGGTAGTTGACATGTTGAGGTAACATCATGAGACTCTTTGTTATAACAAATGCTCTTTATAGGTGTTATCTTTCAATATGAACTTAATTTTCTCTGTGATACACATATGCGATTAAAGACATTGACCAACGATTAGGCATATAACCACCATATAATGGTACATTTTAGGTACTTCAATAACAACATGTTCCTATGTTCCTATTATTATTATTTTCAAGAAGAATAATCTAGGGCATGTGTCTTAGAATCAGAACTCTTTTCTGAATCTTCAGATTTTCATCCTTGCATTTGTCCCAAAATGTACGTGAATTTTATGGAAGACGTGTACATGCAATGATCGCGTATACTTCTCAATTATTGTTTTGCATTCTCAGAAAAAAAGTTTCATTACTATGTCAATTGAATAAAATAAAATATTTTGAAAATTTTCAATATTTGACAAATGAATATTTGTTTTCAAAATATTTTTTTTTTCATAATATTTTTTTTTGTTTGCAAATTTTTCGCGGTTTTTGAATTTTTCTCACCTTTTAAACCTTCCCTGAAGCTCCACGAACATTTCAAGACTAAGATCAGAAAAATCCGTTCAGCCGTTCTCGAGTTTTAGCGAGACTAACGAACAGCAATTCATTTTTATATATATAGATTTAGTAACCCGTTACCACACTAGAGGGCGGAAATTTAGCCCTGATCGCTTTGAAATTTTCCTTGAGGTTCCACTAAAGGTTAAGAAGAACGTCTATCATTTTCGGCGATGGTCAGATAGTAATTTTGGGATGAAGTGGACCATAAACTTAATTTGTTGTTTTTTTTTATCTAAAGGCCACAATTATAAGCCGAAAATCACAACCCACGGTGAAGGGAATCTGGAAAAGTAATTAGAAGCGCTATACTGAATATTAGTTATATTCGGAAAATATGTCAGTCTATGGAAGAGGTGCTGTTGACCTCTAATCGGGCAAGAGGCTGCAAATATCACGAAATATTGCTCAGGCTCGAAAAAAAACATCCGCAGAAAGTTAAAGTTTCGTGGAAGTTGTGTAGGGTATCGTATGGTCGTCCCTGTCCGCTCACTGGTTTAATTTTAACCCCTTCCAATTCACTGTAATAAATTCCTATAAACGTTTACATCCTCACAAAGATCACAGAGTTTAGTTCAATATCTTTATTGAATGTCATCGTGACAATATTGATAATAATGATGATGAAATTGAAGTCAATAATTTTTCGAGCACACATTTCACTTTTTTTAACGAATGAATTTTGCCACGCGATCGTTTGTTGTTGTTATTGTTTATTTATTTTAATGGACAACTGTGTCGTTGTTGTTGCCACTGTTTATTTTTTTATATTTATTTATTTATTTCATTATATAATAGCAAAAAAGAAATACAACAAAAACAATGTCTGTAAAACACAATATCTGCTTCAAAATGCACTGTTTATTGTTTACATGATTGCGAAATAAGAACAAAAAATAAATAAAAAACAAAGAGTACTGTAACACAAAAAAAAAAACTTCCATTCATTTCATTTTCCATTATTATGAACCGGCATTTTTTCCATATCTCACACTCGGTCTCGGTCATGGTCTGCAGGACTGGAATCATTATCAGAAATGAACAGAATAACGTAATTACGAGATATGGTTATAATAATTCTAAGCCACAATAATTGTGGCAGACAAAATTGGGGGTCAACAAAGTGAATGTATAAATTAACATGGATGGAGCTGACAATGTGACACTCTACTCAACTAAGCCCAAAATCGAAGTTTTTGTAGATCAAAATAAAATTTGATGATATATCATTATAAACTTCAGCAGGCGCTTTCAAAGTATTTAAAATTAGTTGGGCCCATTAATTAGGGGGTTTGGTTTGGATATTCATTGCAAATTGTTTGCAGGAAATTTGTTATCCTACCTCCATAGCCTGGCTAGGGCCTTCAACACACCGGAAATGGGTAGCGATCTTTATATAGAGACTATGTCACGAATGGACCTACCTTGCAAATTTTATACCAAATTTTGTTATCTCTATGAATTCTCATTTTTAAAATACAGCATATTTGGTTAAATAAACCTAGATCAATGATCAAATAAACCTAGATCAATGCTTGACCTGCATATTGGGGCTATGTCAAAACATTGACCTGCAAAATACGACTTTAACAAGTAAAATACCGAAAACGAGGGCTTTGTATATAAAATATAAAAATACCTACCGAAAATGGTCCCTAACATGTCTTATCGATTTTCGTTGTATACGGCAAAATTCTATTGAAGTTACAATAAATATAACTAACTTCTGGAATGGCACAGTGATGCTGATAATTGTCCTGGCGAAGCAGCACTGATTTCAACCTGGTAATTGAAAACAAATGCCACATGTAGTTCGAAAAGTGTCGAGGAAAATTGATTTCTATAAGAGATAATAAAACAAGTAAAATCATCGTTAATTTCGATCGAACCCATTTTTTAACCCTCCACCATGAGGAGCGTAGTTAAAATAATTTAAATCGGTCGGGACTTCTATGTGGCAACATTGCCATGGCAAATTTTCGGTACGAAGATGTGACTTCCAATAACAACCTAACATATCAAACTTTAGACAATGTTGTTGAGAAACGTGCCTTAAAATCCAAAAATACACAATAATGGGTGTATCGGGTGTACTCTGAAGTTAAAGGGAACCCCCCCCCCCCCATTCTGGATTTTTTATTTTTAAGATTTTAAATGAAATAGTAAATGAATACCAATGCTTGTTAAGGTTTGTAACTTTGCACATATATATTTGAAGATTTAGAAGAGAAGAAAAATAATTTCAAAAAATTTTTGTTGTTGTTTTTTGTGATCAAAGAAAAGTCCTTATTTTTGATGGCGGGCATGATAACTCCTCACTGGAACATCGGAATCCGAAAATTCCAACTGTGTTGGAAAGAGTACATGACTGGCTCTCGTATGAACTATTGACTTCGCTCTAAAATTAACAAAATCGTGGACCTTTGAAAAAATATTTTTGGAAAATCGCCGATTTTTTACCACAAACTAAGTTAAAAAATAAGGAAGACCTTCACCGAATGGCTTTATCCTAGTTCATACGATAGCTATACACTCACAGAGCAATGTGTAAAAATGTGGAATCGATAGGTTTATTATTTTATGTGTTATCGTGCCCGCCATTCGCAAAAGAGAAAAACGCGTTTAAAGTTTGAGAAGCCCTTTAGTCGTCACTGGATGCTGACACAATAAATCGGCTATATCTTCAAGAGTTCTTGAGATTTTCACTTGAAATTTTGTGAGGACATTCTTGAATTAGTGTAGATTCGAATTAAAATAAGTCATTTCTAGTGATTTTTTTTATTGTGAATCTGAAATATTACATGGTTTGGTCTGGCCTGTACAAGATATCAACATTTTGAGGTAACGTAATATCGGAGCCACCTTAAAAGTTGGACTAATATTAATTACCACAATACCAAATTCGGCTTAAAACGGGCCCAAAAATAAATACCCTCCAACTTGTGGTAGAGGGTGTAAAAAGAGCAGAACTTTTTGGGACCTTTCGATTTCGCCGTTATAATCGGCATTTGTTATAAAAAGCGGTTTTCGATTGTAGATAAGTTATGCTAGGTTAGGATTTATACATATTTCCAGGGATTATATTCTTGTCAGGTTTTGAACCCATAATCTTATGTGTACATGGGGCCCTAATAGTGCTTCATCAGTATCAATCGGGGCCGATTTGATATATTTTTCATAATATTAAATCTCCAGAGTTTATGTAGTCGGATGGCTTTACAACATGTATTTACCGAATTGACTTGTAAAAAATCGGTTCCACATAAAAATGAACATTTCTATATTGAAGGGAAGACTATAGTTTCGGATCTCGCCACTGATCCTCATCAGTTCCCTTAGTTTTTGGTTGGGATATTCTACCCAGAAGCTATTTATAGCTTCTTTACAAAAAACCTTTCAAACCCAAATGTCTCTTGTGACAATTCGAAGTTCTTACGTTACCAGCGATACGACCCCAATGAGAAGTTCGTTTTGTTGGCGCCTGACTTCGTGGTCAACAAGGCATTTGCAGACAACTACAATACATTTCCCACTGCTATGTGTCGTCACTTTGTGACGAATGCACATAACGTTGTTGTTGGTATTGCTAGTTAATTCAATAAACCAAACAGAATGACCGTGCCTGCGTCTACAACTTCAGTGATGAGGATCAGTGGCGAGATCCGAAACTATAGTATAGTTGTTTTTTATAAAAACAAAAAACTAGGATTCAGCCTGACAATTTTACAAAAAACTAAATACAAATGGCATCCCAAATAACCCGCCAACACTACTGAAGTTTGTCTTATACAATTATTTTCTACATAATTTTTAGTTAAAATGTATCAAAATAGAAATAATAACATTTGAATATATTTCATAATTCAATAACGATTAGCTACGTTAATTTTGGTTTAATTATCATTATTAATCACCCATTTATTAAAACATAAATTACCCACTATGACGAAAACTTTTTCTATATGCAAATCACCGATCTACTTCTCCCTCCTCCCCACCACTCGAGACGTGTTACAAATCTGTCAACAACACCTAAATCCGCCACATATATCCATTGTGCAGCGAGACACGTGCTCAACGCCATATTTGGCGCCAATATTAATATCCGGTGGGCTCATTGTTTTTATTATTTTCTACTTTGGTGAAATTGTGGCTTTTGTTCTCAAACCCAGGTGATCTAAACAATGATTTTCCATAAAGATAATTTTTTTTTTCATTTCTGAATTTTACAAACATAAATGGCAAACAAAATGAAAAAAAGAAAAAATTGGCAAATAGCTGTAAAAATTTGTATTATTTTTTCAAAAAAGGTTTATTGCGTCTTAGTAAATATATTGTGACAAAAATAGATTTGGAAAAGCATTCAAGCGGAACATTTTTTTTTATTTTTTGTTTTTGTTAAATACAGAGGCGTAGTTAGTATTTGTACATATTTGTAAATAATTTATATCTCGTTTTTTATAACTTCTCAGATTTTAATAGGATATATTAATTTTGAAAAATATATAATTGTGTGTGTGTTTTTGTATTAATTTTACAACAATAATTATTGTGTAATTTAGTGATCGCTAAATTACAATATAATTATCATCAGTAGAATAGACAGTCATATAAAAATTAAAAAAAAAACAATTACAAATAAAAGTTTATTTTTATGATTTGCCATACTTTTCTCACTCAATAAGGCAATGACATTGCCTTTAAAATAAAAATGAAAATTATAACTAATATATAATATCAATTAAAGTTCACTGTGAGATTTCCTCTATTGAAATAATTCTCGTTTTTTGTCTCTACTTCAATTTTATCGCATACTACTACCCCACACACACACACACATGCATACATATACGATTTTAACGACCTTGTCTAGCATGTCTACCATAAAAACTGACTGTGAGAAATAACGTGCCAATATTAACAGCAAATGATTATAAACAATGTTGCGACATTTAAATGTTTAGTAAACTTTTTTTCTTTTCAATTTGCTGAGACCCAATTGGAAATGGTTGTCAAATGCTTAAACAAATATATATATATTATATTTTATATATATATATATATATTATAAACAAAAATATATATTATATATATATATATATTAATTTCACATTTATTAATTAGTTGTTTTAATTTATGGAGAAATTTTGCTTTGTGATCAACTGAAAAACACCGAAATATGGGAGGAGCTATTATATTATATAGGGCCTATATGTAAAAAAGGAACCCATATTCATAATTTGTAGTAGGAAGATCTAATACTGAATGACAACCCAAATCTCGATTATATGGTGTTGTACCATTGATATATCAATAACAAGTGAAAAAACGTTAAGTTCGGCCGAGCCGAACTTTGGATACCCTCCACCATAGTTACACTGACAGATACATGCAATGAAAATATAGGGAACATACCAAAAAGTGGGCATATACCGAAAATTCTACAAACCGATTTATGTAAACCATTATGTACACCAAATACAAACTTCAGCAATTTTTGAATGGGGATTTTTCCTAAAATCTGTAAGATCCAAAAAGTGAACTGCTACTGATAATGCATGGTAGAGTATAAAATCCTCAAACTACTGTAATTTAGATTACAATGTTATATGAGGCTATGTCTAAGGGGGACCAATATTGTTTACATAGTGTAGGAAATAATGAATATTTGGTGATATCATTTAGAAACCACTGATGGCTAAATAGTCTTTGTTGGGTAGAAATTGACTATTCACCGTAACGATTACCCAACACATTACCCCAACACAGATAACTATTTTAAGGGGACCCCCCCCATTCTCGGGGTCAAAATTTTTGTTGGTATAATTCGAATCTACTCTAATTAAAGAATGTCCCTACAAAATTTCAAGTGAAAATCTCAAGAACTCTTGAAGATATATCCGATTTATTGTGTCAGCATCAAGTGACGGCTAAAGGGCTTCTCAAACTTTAAACGAGTTTTCTCTAAACATTTCCAATCGGTTCCAAATTTTGCAACGTTTCTCTGGGAGTGTATATCTCTCGTATGAACTAGGATAAAGCCAATCGGTGAAGATCTTCCTTATTTTTTAACTTGGTTTTTGGTAAAAAATCGGCGATTTTCCAAAAATATTTTTTCAAAGGTCCACCATTCTGTTAATTTTAGAGCGAAATCTATAATCCTAGTTCATACGAGAGCCACACATGTACTCTTTCTAACACCGTTGGAATTTTCGGATTCCGATGTTCCAGTGAGGAGTTATCATGCCCGCCATCAAAAATAAGGACTTTTCTTTAATTACAAAAAACAACAACAAAACAATAACAAAAAAATTGTGTAAATTATTTTTCTTCTCTTTTAAATCTTCAATTATATATGTGCAAAGTTACAAAACTTAACA
>NW_026872504.1:0-13368 GCF_032173495.1 Musca vetustissima
GGCAAGCCGTATATAACGCGACACCTCAAAAGAACGACATTTTGGAGAGAATGAGCACGTGTTTATAAGCAAAACTTTGGATTCTCATTGGGTACAAAAGGTCTCTATCAAGTTTGCACTACATTTATGTTTCAGGTTCTCATGGGTGTCAAATCTTCCAACTAAAAATAATCGATATTTTTCATTTTTTAGGGAATCACTCATAGAACGCTGCATTCCAAATTTCGGTACTTTTGGGGAGCTTGTGTACGTGATTAAACAAAACTACATGCCTTATGGCTAATAAGGGTATATACACATTGTTACGGTGAAAATGTGCCTAATCGAAATATTGGTTTTAGACCCCATGTTCTTTTTTTGACCAAAACCGTTTCAGAAAATTTGGAGTCGATTTACACATGTTCGTCCGTCCGTTGTCCGTACGTCTATCTGTCTGGCTGCTGCGCACAATAGCCGATTTCATTCAAACTTTGCACCCACCCATTCTCGATATTAATTTTTCAAGATTTTCAATGGGCTGGTAAATCAATACCAATGCTTGTTAAGGTTTGTAACTTTGCACATATATATTTGAAGATTTAAAAAAGAAGAAAAATAATTTACAAAAAAATTTGTTATTGCTTTGTTGTTGTTTTTTGTAATTAAAGAAAAATCCTTATTTTTGATGGCGGGCATGATAATTCCTCACTGGATCATCGGAATCCGAAAATTCCAACGGTGTTAGAAAGAGAACATGTCTGGCTCTCGTATGAACTAGGATTATTGACTTCGCTTTAAAATTAACAAAATGACGGACCTTTGATAAAATATTTTTGAAAAAACGCCGAATTTCGATCAAAAACCAAGTTAAAAAATAAGGAAGATATTCACCGATTGACTTTATCCTAGTTCATACGATAGCTATACACTCACAGAGAAACGTGTAAAAATTTGAAATCGATTGGGTTATTAGTTTTTGAGTTATCGTGCCCGCCATTCGCAAAAGAGAAAAACGCGTTTAAAGTTTGAGAAGCCCTTTAGCTGTCACCTGATGCTGACACAATAAATTGGCAATATTTTCAAGAGTTCTTGAGATTTTCACTTGAAATTATGTAGGGAAATTCTTGAATTAGTGTAGAATCGAATTAAATAAAAAAAAATTTTGACCCCGAGAATGGGGGGTTCCCCTTAATCGGACCATTATTGGGAGTTTGGTGCACCATTTACATAAAATCGGACAAAACTATATATGTGTGCTATATAAAAATCTGGACCCATTTCAATAAAACTTCACAGATGTAAAGTAAGTATAAACTGACAATTTCGAGTACAGAATATCCCCCATTCTATGGTGGAATATATATGGAGGCAACCCCAAAACCCGGAACAAATCAGTTAACTATTTTAATATAAACATGTAAGAAAAATTATACCCTTCACCACATAAGGTACACTCTTGTGTGTACTAATATATAATAGAATCTTTGGAATCTACATAGATATTTGAACCAATAAAAAAAGAAGTGCACATACCATTCTGAAATCAATGAAAAATTGATTCATCAATCAATGAAAAATTGCTTGTAAAAGGGGCAGACTTGGACACGTTGTTGTTTTTTTTAATCGATCAAAATTATATATTGGAGCTACATAAAATCGGACGAAAAAATACATAAGACCTATATCTAAATCTGAACCGATTTCAACGAACTTTAACACACATCAATCATGAGTCAATTGCATTCGATGTGCAAAATTTTGTCTCAGTCGGACAAATATTGGGACCTTGGTGCATCATTTACATAAAATCATATGAAACTATATGGGAGCTATATATAATTCTAAACCGATTTGATCCATATAACAATCTGGATCTAATTATGTTCGCTGTCCAAAATTTGTCTTTGGTGCATCGTTCACATAAAATCGGACGAAACTATATATGAGAGCTATACCTAATTTTGAACCGAGTTCAACAAAACTAGCCATACATCTCTCTGGACCTCATTCAGTAATCTGTGCAAGATTTCAATTTCATATGGACATGCATAAATCGACTAAGAAAGTGATCGATTTATGCATGGCAAAAGTAAATGATCACTTTCTGGATCGATCAGAAAGTGATCTCCATAATACTGCTTCCAAACACATGCTCATTCTCCTCATTGGCACTAAATTGATGTTTCAGGATCTCATGGGATGTCAAATCTTCCTACTAAATCCTAATGTCGATATCTTGGGGAGCATATATACGTGCTTCAACCAAACTAGCTTTAATTTTATATTCTCATTGAGTAGAACGGTACACCCATTATTCGGAATTTTGGGGGGTTTGGGCATGCTTTAGGTTGAAAACATGCCTAATTATTTGTAATTTGTTTGGCACAGCTCCCATAGAACAGTACCGCTTCAGTTTCGGCATTTGGAAGACTTAAGCCAAATTTTCCAGGCGAAGTGGTATTTTTTTAACCGAATTTTCTTATGGGAGTTATTCCTGGTGAATAAAAATTAAATTAAGCAGTCCCATTTAAGTTTTCCACCTAATGTGTCTATAATTTAAAACACTATTTTTTCGGAGCATGAACAACCTTCTATCACATAACACTATAACGCTGTCCCCATATAAATGACCCGATCGACATAAGATATTTGGCCGAACTTAACCACTTTTTTACTCGTTATACGATACACCTGATTTTAGAAAGACCTGTAATGATCCTTATAGTCATCTTTAACTCTTTCATACCCATAGAAAGTAATTTTTAGACCTATACCTGGCCGGACCAGATAGATTATACATCCAGGTTCCTTATTCAATCTAGTTTTTCCTTTCTCGCATCAATTGCTATATTGGCGGTCTACATCGAGCAAGCTCATCGGCTACTACTAATTTTCAAACCTCTGGTTCTGACAGTTTTTTCCATGTATGCCAATTTGTCGTCGTTTCACGTTTAAATGTAGTCCCATATAATAGCACTCCGGATTTTCGGTATTTAGAGGAATTTTTGACAAATATTTACGTTTGGTAGGTAATCTCCTTATCTAAAATTATTAGTATTGGTCCCTAAGTCTTGGAAACAATCAGTGATGTTTGCTCCTCCTAGTGTGACAACGTCAATACTACGCAATATTCAAATATGTACATATACCCGTGAAAATTTCTTAGTACAAATCCTTTATCCTTTACAAATCAATACAATTGATACACATTAAAATATCCACCACTCCCTTTGGATACTTTGGCAATTTTTCCGGACTAATTCCATCGGGAAAACAATTAATCGCCACAAAATACCATTTGACGTTCATTTTACATGTTAAATGTTGACCGATCGTCACCCACAAAAATCCCCTTCCTCGTCCTTTAAGCGGTCTCAATTGCGATATTGTTAATACAACACATATTGGAGTCAGTGATCCCTGTATAAATTGTAATACAAGTATACATCAATTTAATTGATACCAATTTTTGTCTGAACCAAACATACGTTCAAAATTTCGGACGGACAGAAACACATAACTTGAGCGATTTATCTAGTCGAGATATGACAATCGGTATATAAAATGGTGGATCGATGACCCAATTTAATTTAAGACATTTCATTAATTTTTTATTGTTAATGAAAGCTTACAGTGTCAGATCCATCACTTCCAATTCCAAGGGACGAACTGTCTCCGAAAGCATTCATAACATTATGGGTTTTAAATTGCCATATAGCAATTTGAAAACGTTTTTATATGAACTATAAAATGTCACATTTTTTTAAAGCGTCATCGTTCTGCAGACACAATTTATATTCACACAATATGTGCACATTAAGAAGATCCTGAATATTAATATTCCACAAAATATGAAAATATTCATCAAATATGTTAATTACGGAGTCAGTGAAGCAAAACTGTAAATGTGAACATTTACCTCAAATATCTGTGCAAAGGAAACTTTTAAAATAATATTTTTAATAATTTCTTAAAATTTCTTCATACTTTACTTTACGCATGCATTTTCAAATATGGAATATGAATATTTCAGCGTTTCAAAAATGACTTTCTTCTAATGGCACAAGTTTTACTATCACGGGCCCTTAACACAACATTCCATACGAATATCTGAACATTAGGGCAGGTGATCATCACCCTAGACACGAACTTGGTGTAAGTGTACGTGTGTGCGTATGTTTTAAAGTGCCTTTGCATATTTGAAATATTTTCATATATAGATTTTGAAATTGTCATATGAATATTCTAGGTAATTAAGATGAAAATGGAAAATCTATTGGAAAATCATAAATTTCATGTGACAAGTGATTGGGGAAAAAAGTGAATTGTTTGTTGGAAGAGTTTATCGAAAACATGTTTGAAGTATTATTTTAAAGCAGACGACAATGATGACGACGACAAACACTTTTCAAAATGTTTTTCAATTTTATCACGTTCAATGTCGAATGTTACGGAACTGCAGATGTCTTAAGAACAACAACGATCGACAATTGCCAATGATTCCTATAGTTGTCTGCCAGCCAGCCAACGAGTCAGCTAGTTGGTTGTATTACTCAAATCATATTGTCATGTCATTTGGCTGTGACTTTTCTCCCCCCACCCTCTCACCCGCCATCATCAATATGAGCAGAACCTTGGTGTATGGTTGTTTGTTTATTTTTGGTTGTTTCACCCGCATTGACACCCACGAGTGCTTCTCTTTACATCTAAAAATAGTAAATATGTAGCTCGGTTGGTTTATTTACAACAGCAGGTATTAATTTTAGTTCGCCGAAGAGGGGAGTCTAAAGCCATTTACAATAATTTTCTTCCGCACCCCCACCCCTCACTTTAGAATATCAATAATTTGCCTAAAAGGTCCCTCGAAGTCATTTCACATACAGACAAATGTGTCTGTGTGTGATTATTGTCACAACTGACAATGCCACTGTCACTGCATCATCACTGCAATAAGTTGTATGTTGCATGTACATCTTCTGTTGCCGTGCGTCCAGTGTTTTCTTTAACTAAGGTGTTGACGACAAAGACACCCAATGCTTCTTTGTATGTTCTTTATTTTTTGCTATCGCGACATGATTAGTTGCATTTCTTGAAGTTGAAGTTAGATTGTCTCATAGATTACCCAGCGAACATTTTAGCTCACTTTTGGAAGATTTTAAGCCAGTCTAGAAATCGTAATTAACCACTAGCACATCGGAATCGTATCTACATACAGCCACACATTTGTGGGGTTCCACGAAACATATTTTTCGGGCGATGATTCATATGTATAAATTTGGCAATATATCGACGCCTCCGAACCATAGTATGCTAAGTCTGAAAAGTGAGTTTTTCAGTAGAAGCTCTCAAAGTATGGAAATTTCATATATCTTACGGGCCATGCTAAGTACATTTTTGCTTATAGCTTTGGTTTGGATTGGCCGATGATTACCAAAATTTCAGAGAATATAAATTAAGGACCGTAGTATCTAAAAACGTAAAGAACTTTAAAACATGCTAAGTCGACTTAGCATACTATGGTTCGGAGGCGTTGATATATGCATATACATTGATGCAGGTCAAAATTATGACTAAAATCTTATATTCGAGAACGAACTACAACTGGAAGGCCCTACATTTTTTAATGATCGATCCAAATTTAAGTTTTTTAGATGCCATGTCAGAGCTTCCATGCAAATTGGCAGTAATGTAATATTTTGCAAAGATGTGCAGCCATGCATACCAGCGTTTCAGAATTATCGTTGAACAAAAATATGCCTCATAGACACACAATTTGAAGTCGATTTACAACTGTCCGTTTGTATGTCTGCTTGTCTGGCCGGCTGGTGCGCTTGATAACGCTCGAAGGGAGTAACCGATCTCATGCAAACTTAGCATATCGTAATATTTCTTTGGGTTTTAATTCAGTTTCGAAGATGGGGAATACACTCTTTTGGTACCTCACCCGCAAAATTGACAAAAACTATGTTATGTTCTTCCCGGCTGACTTTTTTACTGTCCACCATGAAGATAGCATGGAGGAGAAAACTCATGTTATGATAGGACCTTGAACATATGGAAAATACGTGAGAATGATGATTGAAATTCTCAATCACCGTTATATGGGGCAATAATAAAACGGAAATCAATATCGATAGTTTTTGGTAGTGAGAGTAGACAGCCAATGAGAATACAAAATACCAAATTACAGCTAATTCGGTGTCCGAAATATTAAAAAAAAATGACTTAGGCCAATATTAATAATTTTTAGTGCGGACATGTGTTGGTACCGTGTTTAGAACCCAAAATAAGAAATTACTGTCAATTTGATTATAAAATGTACAATTTGGATTTGGTAAATCGATAGGGCTAGAACATTGACATTTGGAAAGAAGATTACTGTTGTAGTATTGGATTGGGGTATGGATGTAGTTTTGGAAATTCATGCTTATGGATACTAAATGGTACTAAATTTGGTACAATTGAATTTTGGGTGAACGGATAGAGCTGGAATTGTGAAATTTGGAGTTAGACTCACTGTTGGGGTATGTAGGAAGTTCTGGAAATTCGTTACAATGTGTAATAAATTTTACTAACTTTGGCACAATTTGGATTTGAGTCAAACAATACGGCTGGAATTCTGAAATTGGGCATAAGGCTCCTACTGCATTAATGGGTACTAAATTTGATGAAATTTGGATTTGTGTAATCCAAAAGAGCTCAAATCATAAAATGTGCAATCAGTTTTGGAAATAAGTACACAAGTTGACAAATGGTAATAAATTGTGCCAAATGTATTATAGAGCTTGATTTCTTTTGTAATATGGATGCAGTTTTGAATATACATACTATAAGAGAACAGAGGTAATAAAATGGTCGATATTGGTGTGTAGTATGATTAGCTCATCCGACATATATAGTTTTCTGTGCATAAATATATTTCGACGGAATAGCAGGCATATACTAGTTCGTTATATTTTGCACTTTATTTTAACCGTATAGGCTGTGTTCAGATTTTTAACAAACAACAAATCTTTTACCAAAAATTATAAAAATTCTTCAATCTTTGGTTACGGTACCCATATAATGGGGTCATTTAAATTTAAGTATTTGATATTTCGAGATCTGATTGCATTTAAACCTTCCTTCCACAAATTATCAGTATCTGCCATAATTTTGGTATAGCCCCAGTCAATTTATTCATGTCCGTTCGTACAACTGTCTGTCCATGTTTAATTTTAAGCACTGTACAGGCATTTTTGATCGGAATTAAATGCAATTTGGCACAGCTTATTTTTTTGGTCCTATTGGAAGTATAGACATTTACGATCTTAATTGGATGGATATTGGTACACCTCATTTATTTGGCACAAGGACCAACCTTAATGAAGTTGATGAAAATCGGTCCAAACTCCCATGGTTTGTCCGATTGAGATGAAATTTATTGTATTTAGACTAGGCGGACGTGTGTTAAGTTTCGCAAAAACCAAAAACCGAAAAAAACAGTATGGAAAGTAGAAAAGTCGGACTGGGCCGACTATATGATACCCCTTCACCACTTTGGGTATATTCTTCATATGTATCCTAACAGACGTCACCTTTTCGAAGGAACATTGACGTAAAATTGAACGAACTTAAATGTGTGCTCGTTATCTATATAAAAACAAAAAAACCCTACACATGTCATTCTGCAACCTATGCTAAATTTTGTAAATAGATTTAAAGCAAACTTTACTCAAGCTTTTGGTATGTTTCACTGTTTAAAATGTAATACCAATCAGGCGCCCTTTGATTATTTGGTGAACAATCAACATGAATATGTAGAAATTATATTTGGAGCTATACATGGAAGCTATCTAAATCTGAACCGATTTCAAGGAAACTTGCCCGAGATTAATTTATATTAATTTCAGTACGTTGTGTCAATCAGCCAAGCTATTGGTCTTTATTGCACCACTTACATAAAATCGGACGAATGTATACATAAGAGCTGTATGTAAATCTGAATCGATTTCAAGAAAATATGACACACGAAAAGTTATACTAACGTCAGTACATTATACAAAAATGTGTGCCAGTCGTTGGATTATTAATGCACTATTTACATTAAGGGGACCCCCCCCATTCTCGGGGTCAAAATTTTTGTTGATATAATTCTAATCTACACTGATTAAAGAATGTCTCTACAAAATTTCAAGTGAAAATCTCAAGAACTCTTGAAGATATATCCGATTTATTGTGTCAGCATCAAGTGACGGCTGAAGGGCTTCTCAAACTTTAAAGGCGTTTTTCTCTAAAAATTTTTTCGCGAATGGCGGGCACGATAACTCAAAAACTAATAACCCAATCGATTTCAAATTTTTACACGTTTCTCTGTGAGTGTATAGCTATCGTATGAACTAGGATAAAGCCAATCGGTGAAGATCTTCCTTATTTTTTAACTTGGTTTTTGGTAAAAAATCGGCGATTTTCCAAAAATATTTTTTTAAAGGTCCACCATTTTCTTAGATTTAGAGCGAAGTCAATAATCCTAGTTCATACGAGAGCCAGACATGTACTCTTTCTAACACCGTTGGAATTTTCGGATTCCGATGTTCCAGTGAGGAGTTATCATGCCCGCCATCAAAAATAAGGACTTTTCTTTAATTACAAAAAACAACAACAAAACAATAACAAAAATTTTTTGTAAATTATTTTTCTTCTCTTTTAAATCTTCAAATATATATGTGCAAAGTTACAAACCTTAACAAGCATTGGTATTGATTTACCAGCCCATTGAAAATCTTGAAAAATTAAAATCGAGAATGGGTGGGGTTCCCTTAAATCGGAAAAATATAAATCTGAACCGATTTTTACGAAACTTAGAACACAACATTCTGAACCTACCCTTTGCCAAATTTCGTGTAAATCGAATGATATATGGGGACCTTGGAGCCCCATTTAACTTTAATCGGACGAAAATATATATGAGAGCTGTATATAAATCTGATCCGATTTTTTCGAAACTTGACACACTTCATTCTGGACCTAGTCCCGTACTCTATGCCAAATTTCGCGCAAATTGAAAGATATATAGGCTCTTTGGTCCTCCTTTTACCTAAAATCGGACTAAACTATATACAGGCGGCTATATCTAAATCTGAACCGATTTTCTTCAATTTCAATAGGGTAAAATAAGTGAATTGTGCCAAATTTCATCCAAATCGGATCATAAATGCGCAAAGACATAATACCCTGTACCACAGTGCGGTGAAGGGTATAAAAACATCTGGACAAAAACCAAGTTCTTAACCATGAGTCGGACATTCAAAATACATATTTGAAAATACATACTTGGGAAGATCTAATACCCTATGAAAAACTAAAATATCAAATATATTCGAATCTAAATTTTGGGAGATTATATGAGGTCTATCCCGAAGTTTAAGTTAATATGGAGATTGACAATGAGCTAACGTTCCTTATTGGACTGATATTTTCAATATCTAACATCCTAATTGTAATTTATATGCAAATCTCTATCCTAAACATTGTGAAATCTGTCGTGATTTAAACAAATGTGCAGACAGACGAAAATCGACATTAAACTAATAAAGAATATTGCGGTTCCGGGGAAGGACCAATAACAATCTATGACCTGGTATAGTTTCCGTTCTTTTGGTTGGATTTCGACATGTATTTATTGAAATTGTAAATATTACACTACGTGACTATATTTTTACATCACGACGTAACTCTTTCGCATTCCGGGACCCTGGTAAGTAAACAAATTCTTCAAAGAAAGTTTTTAGAATATATTCGTGTTTCTACATAGCTACCACACTAAGTTCATGCATCTTTAGTGAGTGCGAAGTAAGTCGCCAAATAAAACTGTATTTCAGTACAGGAGCCAGTACGGGAGGTAGGTGGTTTTTCTAGACGAAACACATTAATTCTCCAATGGCGCCTATCAATTATGATCCTCTTCCCTTTAACATTTCACTTTGTTCAAAATTAAAATGTTGAGCTCCATTGATCTTTCGATTTTTTAATTCTAAATTTCGTAGTAGCGACATTGAACTAAGAACTAAGCCAATTCCAAAGAAGTATGCTGGGATATCATAACGCACAACGAACAGAACGAACATTGATGCATAAGATTAATTGAATTCCTGCTGTTTGGCTATTAATCTTCCTTACACTAGCTGGCTTTGGTGCACTTAACTAAATACTACTTTTGAATGGCGAAGGTGCAACACTACTGCAACGCTCTTTGCTTTGAACAGAAGCGAAATTCAACGCATCTTCACATTAGAGACCTGAGCAGATTTTCCATTTCTAAAGTTTCTGATTATTTTTGTTGTTTTATTTTTTCTTGGTCGTCTTCATAAAATATTGTATTGTTTTTTAAGATTTTTTTTTTAGGATTTTATGCGTGCCCGGTGGTTGTTTTTAGTGGTGTCAACTAATGGCTTCTTTACACATGCACCCGCTGGCAACTGCAGACACAACAGCATCGGTGCAATGTTTGGCGGGGCAGGGGGAGCTGTAAATTACCTTTATGTTTAGTCGATGGTATAGGTTCCGTTTTTTTATTTTATTTTGGCGCTCAGTGCAAAGAGGAAAATAATAGGATTTTTGTTTTCGTTTTTTCCGTCTTTTTTCGTGTAAGTCTTAATCTATTATTTCAATGGAATTTTAATTTGTTTATGATGCGGCATTGTCGAAGACATTTTTATGCGTTTCAATGGAAATCACTGTGGACTGTTGCAGCTATTTAATAAATTAAATTGTTTGGTGGGGGAGATTTCGTCGTCGCTATTGTCATCATTAATTTTTTTAGGTCTAGGATTACACTTGTGACTACATACGTAAATTTATTGCATTTAGCTTATAATATTTTGTCATTTTTAGGGATTCTGCTTTTTTTTTTGGGAGTTTTTCAACTATCAATCACTTTTATGAACAATTAAAATGATTTATTAAAGTGTTAATGGCAGGAATTTGGAAGTAATTACAGGAAATATTTCTCACCACAGTTATGATGGTATTTAATATAATCTGTTTTTTAAATATTAAAATTTTTATAGAAATTTTATACAATTTTCCATGTTCTACAGATTAATATAAATAAATATCTTTAGTATGGATTATTTTAATGGTTGTAAACTAAATTCTAGATATATGTAGGTAATATAACACGGATGTATTTTTTTAATAATAAAATTAGTCTATGTTTGGTTTAAAAAATAAATGCATGAAATCTTTATTTGAATATTTCCTCCAAATAAGAGCGGATGTTTTTATTTACCCATTATTTTGATTGAATAGATATGGACTCGCAATTTTACTTCATTTATGATTTTATACGATTATGATTTATACCCATTATTACGGTGTAAAAATACTTAAATTTGATAAACTATGTAAATTAAGAACCGACAAAATCATTTACAGAAAAAAAAATCTTTAAAATATATCAAAATTTGCAACAAATTTTACAGTACGCCTAACATTCGAAAATTGCCCTTATTATAGAAAATAAAGGTCGGAATGTACCAGAAATGTTTAGAATTAGTAGATATCATTAAATAATTCATAAAATAAATAAATATTTCAAATAAAAACTCAAAGGTGGGAATTAACTTAATAGAACAATACGATTTCGAACCGGTAAGGAAAGTAGTAAAGTCGGCCGACTATATGATACCCTTCCCATATAAATTATATAACATTTGGTCTTTGGTGCACATTTTACTTAAAATCTGACGAAACAATATATAGGAACTTTATCTAAATCTGAACTAATTTCAACAAAACTTGCCACACGTTATCTCATAACAACTTCAATAAGTTGTGCAAAATTCTGTGCCAATCGGACCCACCTGGGGAATTCGGTGCAGCATTTATATCTTACTTGTAGGTTATTTTAAGTTCATTACGAAACATGTATAGGGACTCTGGTGCACCATTTACCTAAAATCGGACGAACATATATATGGGAGCTATATCTAAATCGGAACCGATTTTCACGAAACTTAGCACACATCATACTAGGCTCAATTCAGTACGTTATGCCAAATTTCGTGCAAATCGAAGGATATATAGGAACTTTGGTGCACCATTTACATGAAATCGGACGAGACTATATATGGGAGCTATATCTAAATCTGAACCGATTTTTCCACATATCAATAGGTTTCGTCCTTGGGCCAAATAAGTGACGTATGCTAAATTTCATCCAATTTGGATAATAAATGCGACATGTACTTTGTTTACAATTTAACATGGACAGACAGACGGAGGGACATGCATAAATCGACTTAACACACATCATTCTAGACTATGTTTAGTACGAAAGGTATAAGGGACTTTGGTGCACCATTTACCCTAAATCGGAAGAAAATATATATGGGAGCTATATATAAATCTGAACCGATTTTCTGAACCATGTGTGTATCTCGTTTATTTTGCCTGTTACAAACATATGCACAAAGGCATAATACCTGTACCACAGTGTGGTGAAGGGTATAAAAACTTTATTGAAGAAAGCCGGAATATTTTTGCAATATGTGAGGAAATATCGATTAATGTTGGCATTAATTGTATCAAGTCAATTGTTAGAGTAATACAAAATATATTTGATCTAAAAATATATCAGTCACAACAGAATACATAGAGATAAAAGGCCATGTTGACCAGTTAAAGTTTTCAACACACAGCTAAGATTCTGTTGTTCAACTCAGAACTCTTAAAATCTGTTGAACATGACAATATTTTTCCACAAATAATATTTTTTGAATAGAATAATGTCCATTTAATTTATTCACTTTTACCAAAGTTATGGTAAAAGTGAACACCTTCGTTTTACTTGTTTCACTTCCTGCTTTTCCTTCCTTAGATCGGTATATCTCCATGTCTTCAATAATAGGACATTTTAGCAAATTGCTATTAATGTTCTGCCATATTAATTCCGCAATCACAATTAAGTTTTGACAAAACAAATAAACCAATGCAAACTTAGTGATTTTAATTGATGCATTTCATCAATTAGTTCATACCCTTAAGAGAGGGTAACTCAAAACCCATGCCCTTGTGTACCCAGCTCAGATTACATCAAGTGCGCATAAAATCTGAAATACCGCAAAAATCTACCATGGCAAATGAAATCGGCAAACAGCCAACCAACCACTGATGACAAATATTAGCGACAAATGAAATATGTTTCACATCCATTACAAATGTCATTGTCATTTCATGAAAATGACTGACCAGGGATGCTGGCAAAGGTTTGAAAGGCTCCGAGCATGGGAAATACACCAAAACAAAAATAATGATGTAAAAATTACTCATATCAAATGAAACCACCACCAGGAAAAGTTGATGTTGTTATTGTTGTCGTCAGCGGTAGACTTAATCAAATCAAACAAA
>NW_026872505.1:0-13530 GCF_032173495.1 Musca vetustissima
TCACAATCCTTTTTCGGATTTCAAAACTGATGTCATTCGTTTTATTTATGGCGGTACCAAGGAATATAAAATCGTTAACTACCTCGAAGCTGTAGTTCTCAAGTTCCACAGTGGGTCCGAGTCTACTGGACGTCTTGTGCGTTGATACCATCAGCTTGGTCTTCTCGCCGTTTACTGCCAGACCCACTTGGCAGACTGCTTCTCAATTAGTTCAACTGTGGCTGTCGTCGTTCGCAATGTTCGACCCATTATATTGATGTCATCGGCGTTGGGGAGTAACATGTGTCGTTTGGTGTACAGAGTGTCATTTCTGTTCACCTTTGCGTTTGACCTTTTCCAGCAGGATGTAAAAAGATCACACGACAAACTGTCACCTTGTCTGAATCCTCGTTCGGTATTGAAGGGCTCCGATAGGTCCTTTCCGACTTTAACTGCTGACCTTGTGCCCCTTAAAGTTATCCTGCATAGCCGTATTAATTTGTCAGTAATGCCGAACGTCTTTAAAAATTATTCTTTAAAAATCCACGCCTTGTGGTGGTCCTTAAAAATTATTCATTATTCTATACAAAAACGTACACCGATATATTCCCTTTAATAAAAATATTTGCTGGGTTACTTTCTAAACAGTGAGGATTTGTATAATTAGAAATACAACTATTGGCCGTTACATCTCCTGTGCTAAAACTTTCCAACGTTTTCCCCTATTCGATGATTTCTGATATTGGAATATGTAAAATAGTCAAACGTTAACATTGTATATACAAACATCCACCCCAAAAATACAAACAAATAAAAAATAAAATAAATGCAAACAATTTCCGCAATGGAAGCCAATGGACTACTGAAAAAAGTAGCGCTTCATTTTATGCCGAAACCTTTAGGCTGAGAGACTAGCGCCCAACCAAACGAAACAGTTTTCACATTTATAACTTAATTTACATTTTAGTTGTTGTTGTTGCTTTGAACGACTCCAAACTGAAAAAAAACATTTTAAACAAAAATGCATTTGTTAACAAAAATATACATTTGCGAAAATGTATTGAAATTATGACACCTGGTGGAGTGCAAATAAATGACCTCTTATTTGTCAAAATCTAACGAAAATATTATAGGGTAAATTGTTATTATTAAATACGTTTTCTATTTCGTTTGTAATTTTGTTAAACTGTTATACCGACTGTTGACCTGAAAAGCCAATTGAATGGTATTTAGATTTAATAACCTTACATTTAATTATAAATACTTTGGTATTTAGATTTATTTGTTTGCTGATCGGAATTCCATTAAAAATGTATCTTGAGGTCTTAAGATCCGGTGAAAATTGCCTCCATTAGTCTGGTGACTTGAATATTGGACTCGGAAATCCTAAGGGCTATTGTTGAGAAGCAACCCCATTTTCCAAGTATAACGGTACCCCTTTAATTGCCTCTAGTATAATATTTTGAAATCCTATTGAGCAGAAAACTACCTTTAACACTAGATTGCCGAAGGCAGTCATTTTGACCGTTTTTTGAATTTCAAGTACAAAAACAATTGTGTATATTACCCAGCTTTTTAAAATTTGGTGACTTTTTGTACCACATAGAACTACGTTTATTAATCATCCTCATCAATCATTCCTCCCCTAATGTAAAAAATATTAAAAAATCAGTTTAAAAAATTTGTTTACAAAATAAAAATTCTTTCAGCATGAGGTCATTTTGACCGATTTTAGCCAATATAGGTATATACAAAATTCCCGTCTTTCTAGTGTTAAGAAAATATCCATATTTATACCCTTCACCACACTGTGGTATGTTTGTAACAGCCAAAAGGAATCGAGATAGACCCATGGTTTCTTTTGAGAATATGCATAGAATCACTTTCTGAGTCGATCCGTCCGTCCGTCCATGTATTTTTGTAAACAAAGCACAGGTCGCATTTATGATCCCATAAAATTTGGCAAAGTTCACTTATTTGGCCCAAGGACGAACCCTATTGAAATTGGAGAAAAACGGTTCAGATTTAGATATAGCTCCCATTTATAGTTTCGTCCGATTTTATGTGAATGATGCACCAAACTCCCAATATTTGTCCGATTGGGACAAAATGTTGCACAGAGTACTGAATTACATCCAGACTGATGTCTGTGAAGTTTTGTTAAAATCGGTTCAGATTTAGATATAGCACCCATATATAGTTACGTCCGATTTTATGTAAATGATGCACCAAACTCCTAATGTTTGTCCGATTGGTACAAAATTTTGCACAGCTCACTGAATCAGGTCCAGATTCATGCCTGCGAAGTTTTGTTATAATCGATTCAGATTTAGATATAGCTCCCATATATATATATATCTTCTTCCATTTTTTTGGAATGGTACACCAAACTACTATTATTTGTCCGATTGAGCAAAATTTTGCATAGCTAATGCGATTGAGGAAAAATTATGTGTGATAATGTTTGTTGAAATCGGTTCAGAAGTTGATATAGGTCTTATATATTTTTTCTACAGGATATTGTAGATATTAACATCCTTGTATGTTCCCAAAATGGTGAATGGTATCATATAGTCGGCCCCGTCCGACTTTTGAACTTTCCTTACTGGTTTTTGCTTAGAATCATGATCAGGTATCGTACACTTTTATGCATAGCCCCCACATAAGTACCCAATTTGACGGTTTTGGAAACGTTTCCCAACGACGTGGCTGGCATATAGGTATAAAGGGTTATTGAAGGCTCACATACATGCATAAAAGAAAAATTATTATAGGTCCATGTTTTGGCATAACCCCCATATAATCCAATTGTTTAAATTGGGTGAAGTAGGGGATACTAAGCAACGACTCTGATTCGCTTTAACATTACAAACCCAAGGCTTTTTGGAAAATAGAAACCTCCACGCGGTTTCTACTTTGAAATAGTGGGCTGATATGTGTCGCGAGCGCCATCGGGTTAGTTGCCCAACTACTATGAAAAAGCAACGAAAAATAAAATCAAACCCCCTAATGTTGACCGTATAAAAGCGAAGTCCGTATAAAAGGGAAGTTCTTCTAAATCTGTCTTATTTGGGCCCATGCTCCGACAGAAGCATATTTTACGAGCTCCTAGACGGCATATGACCGCTGACATTAAATCTGAAAGGAAAATATTTTTGGCCCCACTGTCGGGATATTTAGAAAAAATATCCAACAACGGCATGGGGTTGATTGACTTCGCGGTAGCAAAAACATGGTAGTTAGCAGCACCAGATTCAAGCATCTTGATATACACAAGGCCACCATGATTTCTCGAGAAAAACAACGAGAAATAATAATATAGCAAAAGCAACAATTGGGTACCGAAAACCGCCATCAAGAAACCCATGATACGATCAGGAGTGGCGCAATGCTACTGAGGTGAAAGATACAGCGTATAGGGCAACCCTGCAAACAGTAGCAACCCGCAATGCGAGAGAGAATTAACGGAAGAAAAGGAGAGATGAGAAACGTATTTCAAGAAAAAAGAAGAAATGGCATGAAAAGCGTGAGCATAGGCAAAATTGAGATTTACAGAAGTCAAAATTAATTCCGGAAAGACCGAACCGAAGGCTATGGTACAGGCACATCCTCCTGTAAAGATGAAGATGGAAACTTGATGACAGATACGGTTGAGGATCTGGAAGGAGCATTTTGAAAGCTTCTGGTATCAAATAGTGGAGGTTAAGAAGATACTATAGAACCAATAATAGATGACGATATACATTGTATACCACCTAGCCAAGATGAGGTCAGAGTAGCAATTAATCGCCTGAAGGATTACCAGCCGAAATTTTCAAGAGCGGTGGTCAGATGCTGGTCAGGAGCATGCACCAGCTGATTAGTACAATTTGGCTAGAGGAGTGCATGACCAATGATTGGAACCTCAGCATTCTGTGTCCCGTGCACAAAAAGGAGGCAATTCGTATATAAAGTGATATCCAGCGTGCGGTGTGAAGATTGACGCCAATGGTCAATAACATTATTGGACCATACCGCTACAGACCTAGCAAATCCACCAATGACCAGATTTTCACTCTGCGCCAAATCCTGGAAAAGACTATAAAGCCGCATTCGACAGCTCCATCCACTCAGAGGTATTTACAGTCATGTCTGCGTTCGCCATTTCTTCAAATTACTTTAACTCACACAAGGTCAGCAGTTAAGCTCAGAAAGTATCCCTCGGCGCCCCTCAATACCGTAGATGATTCAGACAAGGGACATTTGGTCGTGCGACCTTTTTTAATGTTCTGGTGGAAAAATTCAAAGTAGAACTGGCAGTAATGGAGAGAAGACCAAGCCGATGGTATCAACGCACAAGACGTCCAGTAGACTCGGACCAATTATGGAACTTGAAAACTACAGTTCCGAGGCGGTGAACGATTTTATATACCGCGGTGTTGCCGTAAAGAAAACTAATAACATCAACTTTGAAATCCGGGAGGAATAGTTTTGGCCAACATATAACACTGTAGTCTAGTAGACCAAACTCAAACTCACCCGATGTGCGCCGACGGTGAATATCATCTACTACAACTACTACTCTACAGAATACAATAACATAGTCGCCATATGAAGGTCCCGACCGATTTAAGGAATTTTAAATGCACATCACGTGGAGGAGGGTAAAAATGTTAGGCCGGGACGAACTTACTATATATTAAAATGGTACGTTGTTTATATTTGTTTCGTCGTGTTGTTCGGTTTGATCCCATATAACCATACTCCACCGTAGTATGGGGGATATGCTGTACTCGAAATTGTCTGTTTATATCCTACAAAGTGATGTGATACTTAGATGATTTTACTATTTTCCTCCGCTGTACCTATGTTATAATCATACTACCATCGGAGGGAATCAATATACAAAACTAAAATGTCACTTTCGAAAATGAGCTATGTCTATCGCTTTACATTTAGGCATGCATCGAAATACGAAACTAAGGGTATTCCGATTTTCGGTACTACCTTCCAGAGGTAATCAATATTGGCCAATATTGTTGGGGTTTCGGTACATTCCCTATCCATTATTAGGATGAGCATAAATTAAATCAAACCGATTACGCCCATTAGGTATTCCCCGACTCCAAATTGTGTGAAAACGTTTTGGTCCAAAGACAATTTTCTCAACGAATGTAAACGAATCTTAATTCTTCAAATTATAAATTATATTTTTGTTATTTGAATTTTGCCTTGTAAGGGCAATGATCTTACTTACTTACTTAGCTGGCTTGTTACAGAACGGTTGTTCCATAAGCCGAGCTTAAAAAAGATTTCCAAGCGCGTCGGTCTTGTGCGCAAGTCCACCAATTTGGAAGACCACGTTCCAAGATGTTGTTTTCTACTTGGTCTTTCCATCTAATTCGTGGCCTTCCCCTTCTACGGGAACCATCCGTAGGCTCATTTTTATATGCCTTTTGAGCTGGGGCATCTTCATTCATCCGCACAACATGGCCTAGCCACCGTAGTCGCTGCAGCTCAATACGACTGACTATGTCGATGTCTGCGTATAAATTGTAGAGCTCGTGGTTCATTCGACGCCGATAGCTATGATCACTTCAAAGTAATTTTAAGTGGTTATTTATACTCTTTCGAGTCGAGCTTGATGATCTAAGTTTTGCAATGAAAAGGAAAGCCAGGAGAAGAACCTACGTACCCACCATTATGCGACGCGTTTCGCCGTTGGTTAAGCGGCTCATCAGGCATATTGGGCTATGTGGCTTTACAAATGTCGTACGTTGATAACTTGTATTTATTCCGCCCTTATGCGAAACTTGCATATGCGAATTAAATTCAAATTTGTCAAAGTTCAACATTTGTCTTCATTCTAGGAACAGTCCTTTTCAAAGCAGATTTTTGTTGTAGCGATGGATAATTAATCCACACACCTATAATTGCTTCCTGGTATACACATGTTTTTTGCGCAACCGTTTTTGGAAGTGTTGATGGCTCAGAACGTTAAGCGGTCTTGGCAACATTTGTGTTGCTCTGAGGACCTTGGTTCGAGCCCTAGCCGTGCTCGGCTGAAATTAATTTTTGTTATTTGAATTTTGCCTTGTAAGGGCAATGATCATTTGAAAGTAATTTTAAGTGGTTATTTATACTCTTTCGAGTCGAGGCGATACGCGTCGTATAATGGTGGGTACGTAGGTTCTTCTCCTGGCTTTCCTTTTCATTGCAAAACTTAGATCATCAAGCTCGACTCGAAAGAGTATAAATAAACACTTAAAATTATAAATTATATGTAAATTAAATCCTTCTGAGACTTCTTTTTTCGCATAGGGTGCATGAAATGAGCTATTACTACATGATCAATGAAAACAACTACACCTTTCTTATTTTCCTTATATTTCTCCTGTCGATTTTGAGATACTATGTAAAAGCTGTTGTAAATAATGTTTTGGGCAATTGTTCCAACAACATGTGGTGTTTCGCAGTCAACACTAACATAAATTTTCAAATATTGAATTGTTTAGCCGCAATCATTAGCAAAGATACATAAAAACACAGCTATGGTGGTTTTGGCATGTTCAACACACATAATACCTGTATTCTAACACATTTGCAAGTAATTTTCACCAAACTTGATTTTCTATTATCGTTATTATCTTTAGGTTCGTTTTTTCTCAGTTCCTTAACTATTATTATTATTACCGTTGTAGTTATTTTTTGTGTTGCTGTAGTTTGTTATAAATTTGTCGATATTGTTGTATTCGGTATCGGTCTCCCACAATTGTTGTTAATGTGGTGTAACGCCTCCGACCGTAATAAAATCTAAACGGAAAAAGAGGTTTTACGTGCCGGGGCTGCTGTTATTGCTGCTGTTTTGTTTCTTATTTTTCTGTTGTTATTTATGTTGCAGGCGTCTATTTCGGATACTTGGCAACAAGTGTTAATGTTAGAGTTTTAGGACTCACGTATTTCGTTTATGCCTTAAAATGAAACTAAACTAAAAAACCCGAAATGATTGTATTTTGTGAAAATTGGCGTTGTTTTGCTGTAGCAAATGATCATATCAGTTGATGACTAACTCAAAGATATTGCAATTTACAAGAAAAACATATTTATTTAAATGTGTTCAGTGGGTGCTATAGGGCGGTAGATAATGAGCGGTTGTTACTTTCCTTTGGCCTTAATTTAATGATCATAACGTGTTTATGGGATATGTGTACATGTAATTTTCATGTAAGTAAATACTATGATTTGAAGTTGATATCATGGTCATGGATAAAATATTCAAAAAAAAAAAAAAACGTATCACAAATTTTGAATTTCCAGTGACTATGGACAAGGTAATTCGATTAAAATATTTTCTTAATTGTAAGACAGTTTAGCCTGAATAATGTAAGACAAAACAGACAAAACTGCTACAATTAAACAAATCTACTGCTATGGATGACTGGTGTATCATAAATTTAATTGTTATCTAGGTTAGACTGTGTCGGAAATGTCGATATACAATTGCCAGGCATTATTTCTGATTGGTTAAAGTCAGAAATAGGACTCGCAATAAAAAACAAACAAAACAATAAAAGAATTAAAAAGCACTAAAAATTATTACATATATCCATCAATTTAAAGAAAACCAGGAAGGAAAGCTCAAATGTGGGACTGGGCCGACAATATGATGCTCATATGTAAAATATCTTCTTGAAATGACGAAATTAAATGTGGGGACTGTATAGATTTTTTTAAATCCTATACACATAAAACAACTTATACACATACAATTCTGAAATCTATGAAAAAATGCATGTCAATCGGGCGGACTTGGGTTTGGTGTACCATTTGTATTAAATCGAGCAAAATTATGTATGGGAACTATATGTAAATCTGGACGTATTTGAGCAAATATTTGGTATGCTGCATTTGAGCTATGCTGAGCAACTATTTGGTATTGCTGTCAAAAATTTATATCGATTGGAGAAACGTTTATTATTTGGTGCACAATTTGCATGAACTCAGACGAAATCCCTAGGTTTAATTTAGTTAAATCGGAGGAAATATATATGGGAGCTATTTTTTAAATCTCAACCGATTTTTACGAAACTAAACACACATCATTCCAGACTTAATTCTGTACGGTATACAAAACTTCATGTAAATCGATATATATATATAGGGATTTTGATTCACCATTTACCTAAAATCGGACGGAAATATATATATATATATATATATATAGGAAGGAACTACTTAAGTATATGAAAAAAAGTGAATTTTTTTGGGTTAATTGATCTGTCGTTGCAAACTGTTCATGATATTGACCTCCAAACTTTATTTTGGTGGAAGCTGTGTCTACTTTAATGTAAAAAAAATGTGTAAAAATATGTTGAGGCGAACCAGTTTTTTTATGTTCTCTATCGATTTGTGACTAAGCCACTCATTGCACGGTCTTCGTGTCAAAATAAAACTAGAAGCCAGGAGTTTATTAAAATCGATTATAAGATTATTGTAGTCGCGAATCTGCGTAATTTGATATGTATTTTGTGTATGTATTATGAACAGCTTCAGAGTAATACTCATCCGAATGTGCGAATTTTGTGCGATTAAATTTCTAAAAAACCTATTTTTCGGGCCAAATTTTTAGATCTGTCAACTGAATGATATTGGTACCCGCGATCAATATGGTTTTTTACGTTTCGGATGATATAAAATCTTCTTCGTGAAAATCCACCTACTAGAACGGCGGGAACTGGCCTTCCAAAAAGACGAAATTTGGCAAAAAATGGTTTTGAAAATATCGCGGATTTATTTGCGTTTTCTGTGTATCATTTCCGCTTCAATAAATGACCTCATACGGATTATGATCTTTTTCGAAAAGATAACTTTAAAAACTTCAGCCGAAAGAGAGATGTACGCAATTTATCTCAAAAATAGATTGTGCTGGCACATCCATGGTTCTTTATGGACCACACCGAAATCGGATGCGCGTTAATGGCATATGGAGTTTTCGGAAATTATTCGCGTTTTACGATTTTTTGGGTACTTCAATGTAACGTGCGGCACATCTTAGCCGTCAAATATATATGGATTGGAAGATAAACTTCAGTACTTCCTGGAAACCGTATGGTTTTGAGAATTACGCGATTTAGACGCAATTTATCTCAAAAATAGTGTGAGCTGGCACATCCATGGTTCTTAATGGACCACATTGATATCGGTATAGATCGATGTATTTTTTTGAAATTTCTTGTATAGAATTAAATAAAAATAAATATGATGACATTATTTTTTCGAACCAAAAACAAATATTTTTCCTCAATATCTTGTTTTGTTGTCGCTGTGATTTACAAACCGCTACACGGACTTGTGTGATATTGATATCATTTGATTCATCATGGTGTTTAGAATATGTAGATATTTTTAAATTAATTTTTAGGTGTGTATGTGTCATTAATATAATGAAATTATTGATGTAATCGGCTATATTTTTTATTTTTCTCATATTTCGCGAAGATGTGCAACTTTATATCGGCTATATTTTTTTATTTTTCTCATATTTCGCGAAGATGTGCAACTTTATCGCGATTATTATAATATATTCATATTCTTATTTTACGGAGGAAGATCAATATCAACGTTTTTGGTCAATATAATAAACGGCGTAATTTTAAGATTTTTTTCTTATGCCCAAAATTAAAACCTCGATAACTTTTGCGCGCATCAACCAAAAATTTGATCGCGAACGGTTTCGGAGTCAGAACATTTTTCTCTATATGTGTACCAAAAATCATTGATGTGCCACAAAAACAAAAAAGCTGATTTTTTGAAAATGGAATATTAAAAAATTGGATATATATATTTATATATATATAGGGATTTTGGTGCACCATTTACTTAAAATCAGACGAAAATATATATGGGATCTATATCTAAGAGTGAACCTATTTTTACGAAACTTAATGCACACCATCCTAGATTCAATATATATAGGGACGCAAGATATATAGGGACCTTGGTGGACCATTTACATTAAATCGGATGAAAATATATATGAAAGCTGCATCTAAATCTGAACCGATTTTCACGAAAGTTAACACACATCATTCTAGACTTAATTCAGTACGCTATGTCAAATTTTTTACAAATCGAAAGATCTATAGCTACTTTGGTGGACCATTTACATTAAATCGGATGAAAATATATATGGGATCTAAACCTAAATCTGAACCGTATTTCACGAAACTTAACATATTATTCTAGACTTAATTCAGTACGCTGTGCCAAATTTCGATCAAATCGAAAGACATACAGGGACTTTGGTGCACCATCGGACGAAAATATATTTGGGAGCTTTATCTAAATCTGAACCGATAATCACGAAATTAAACACGCATCATTCTAGATATGCCAAATTTCGATCAAATCTAAAGATATACAGGGACTTTGGTGCACTATTTATGTTAAATCGGATGAAAATATATATGGGAGCTATATCTATATCCGAACCGATTTTTCCCAATCTCAGTAGGGTTCGTCCTTGGGCCAAATATGTTACTTGTGCCAAATTTCATCCGAATCGGATCATAAATGCGACCTATAGTTTGTTTACAATTTAACATATACAGACTGATAAACAGAGAGACATGCATAAATCGACTCAGAAAGTGATGCTATGCATATTCTCGAAATGAACCATGGGACTATCTCGTTTCTTTATGCCTGTTAAACATAAGCACAAAGACATAATACCCTGTTCCGCAGTGTAGTGAAAGGTATAAAAAGGGGTCCCAGTAGTCATTGGCAGAGGATCAAGCTCTGGCAAGTTAGTTTCTAATAAAATTATAATTATTTGGCATTCATTTGCAAATTACTCATACTGAAGACCTCGATAAATGTAAATGTTATGCCGATTGTCACCGAATTTTGCACAACGAACTGAAGTTTCTGCGATTGCATAGAATATTCAATTTTGTAAGAATTGATGCAGATGCAAGTATATTTTGATTGACGCCAAATAATCCATTAGTGTCCAATTGAGATTAAATTTTGTACAGCGCGCTGTGCTGCAGCATAATGAATAGTTTGATTTAAATCGAGTTACAAAATTTTTCCCATTGTTCAAAACGCGATGGAATTTTTCTATGCGATGACATTTTTCATAGGTTGCGGAAGACATGTGTATGGATTGACATATTTATTTTAGCCCATTTTCATGTCAATGAGACTTCTGTTAGGACGCAACTCTTGATATACCTAAAGTGGTAAAGGGTATCATATAGTCGGCACCGTCCGACTTTATTACTTTCCTTACTGGGATTCTTTAGGAAAAACACCAGAGAATGGTTTTCTGTAGGAAAGATAACATTTTCGTTGTACAAAAAATTTTCCCATAAGATTACAGTATTTTTTATGCTAAAATAAATTTTTCCTTGGAACCAAAAGATATTCTTAATGGATGCCTAAAACAAGCTTTCTGTGGAACATAGTTCTTTATAAAATGTTTGCATTGAATATGTATATAATAACTTTCTGTGTCGATTTATGCATATCCGTCTGTCCGTCCATGTATTTTTGTGGATGTAATTTGGCACAGGCCCAAGTACTAACCCCATTGAAATTGGAGAAAATCGGTTTAGATTTAGATATAGCTCCCATACATAGTTTCGTCCGATTTTATGCAAATGGTGCACAATACTCCCAATATTTGTCCGATTGAGAAAAATTTTGCACAGAGTACTGAATTAGGTCTATGTTGATACATGCCATGTTTTGTTAAAATCGGTTCAGATTTAGATATAGCTGACATATATAGTTATGTTCGATTTAATGTAAATGGTGCACCAAAGTCCCTATATATCTGTCGATTTGCGCGGAATTCGGATTAGTGTACTGAATTAAGTCCAGAATGATGCGTGTTAAGTTTCGTGAAAATCGGGTCAGATTTAGTTGTAGCACCCATATATATTTTCGTCCGATTTTAAGTAAATGGTGCACAAAAGTCCCTATATATCTTTCGATTTGCACGAAATTTGGCATAGTGTACTGAATTAAGTCTAGATGGATATGTGTTAAGTTTCCTGAAAATCGGTAGAGATTTAGATATAGCTCCCATATATATTTTTGGCCGATTTAGTGTGAATGGTGCACCAAACTTCGAATATTGGTCCGATCTAGAAAAAATTTTACATAGAGTACTGAATTAGGTCCAGATTGATGTATGCGAAGTTTTGTTGAAATCGGTTCAGATTTTTATATAGGTCCCATATATAGTTTCGTCCGATTTTAGGTAAATGCACCAAACAGAATATGTTTGCCCGATAGGGACAAAATGTTGCTCATCGTATGGAATTTGGTCGAGTTTGACATCTGTGAAGTTTTGTTGAAATCGGTCCAGATTTATATATAGCACGCATATATAGTTTCGTCCGATTTTACGAAAATGGTGCACCAAACTCCCAAAAATGGTCCGATTTAAACGAAATTTTGCACAGTGTGACATCTATGAAGTTTTCCTTGAAATCGGCCCATATTGAGATTTTAGGTAAATGGTGCTCCAATGCATGTAATTTTCTTATAGATTTCAGAATGTAATGTGTATGGTTTTTTTGGATAAAATATCTATGTAGATTATATTTGTTTTTTATCCGATTCCATGTCAATGGTCATCCAAAGATGGGATGCCTCTTCTATCTACAGGATTTTGTACATATTATCATCTCTTGTATGTACCCAAAGCGGCCTCGCCCGACTTTTGACCTTTCCTTACTGGGTTTTCAAAAGTGTTGATCCATTTGAACCAATAAATATTGATAGGTAGGAACAAATAACTTAGATTAGAAGTTATAATGGACAGACGGACACACATAGCTAGAGAGCTAGATTACATATGGCGATCGTTACAATAATATTTTAAAATGTTGGGGTTCATAACCGTAAAATACCCTCACAACATAGTTGTATTTGATGTAAATACATTTTTTGTATACAAAAAGGCAATCCTCTTTAGCCAGAGGCTTATTTGTGCATTCTCGTGGTATCTAAACTTAAATCACGTAATTATTTTTTATTTATTCTTGTTTTAATGTCATTTCAAATCTTAACGACCGAAACAGATTTTTTAATCTACATCAATGCTAATGCGCGGTAGTTAGTTTCAAAACAAAATATTGTGCGTAATATCAATTCAAATTTCAACTGACAGCTGGATTAAATATCTCTATCAACAAAAAGCTCACACCTTGCCAAATAAGTTTTCAGAATTTCTATACTGCCTGATATACAAATTGTCATTGCAGGACAGGACGCTACGGAAAGAAAAGAGACAGAGCGATATTTATCCCTCTAGAGTACAGTAGTAAATATTCTTGCATTGATTCGCAAAACCTTAAAAATCCATTTTTAAAATCAACGGCTGGTATGTGCGACAATACCTGCACTTCAACATGTAGCGAATGGTGAATTCCATTTGAAGCGCAAATACGCACCGGTTATTTTTTGGTGCAAAAACAAAAATGTGAGAAAGTTTTTTTTTTCGGATTTGTTGTACTTCTTCTCTCTTTTGTTTCAATTAAAAAGTAACCCCTAATT
>NW_026872506.1:0-13350 GCF_032173495.1 Musca vetustissima
ATAGGTCTTTAGATAATTTTAGGTATCTGTCGATACCTAATATATATCGGAAAGGTTCCGATATAATTTCGGTTCTTTGAAGATTTTCCTTTCCTATATCGAATTACTATTGAATAAAAACATATTTCCAAAAATTATTCAATATATGTTAGTTGTTGTTAAAAAAATAGATCTGATCTGTTTATATTGTGGTATATTGTATCAGTCCCGTCTAATTTAAGGAATTTGGAATGCACATAACGGCGTTTACGTTGATGAATATAAATATATCGCAATCTGACCTTTTAATTGACAGTTGAAATGTGCTCCTTTCCTTGGCAATAACCTTAGTTTGAACACCAATGCCTCTTATGGCCATGATTAGGCTAGCATAACGCCTAAAATTCAAATTAGGTATTTATCCATATGTATATTTTCCAATTCCGATATAATTTGAAGCCAATTGTCCAAATCGTATCCAATTATGGACTTAACGAATATACATACATACCTATATGTATTTACACCATTAAAGAAAATGCCTCTTTTCGAATATGGTTGAATCAATGCAAAAATTGACAAATAAATATCTGACACATACACACACAACCTCGTACACATCGACTTTCAAACATTTATGTATTTGTGCATATTAGCACTTGTTATAAAAAAATTCCTACTAAAACGATATTGTAAACACAACATAAACTTTATTGTTGTTAGTAAGAAGAAGAAAAAAACAAAATTGTAGAAAAAAGGAAGCCCAAAAAAACAACCTTTTTACTTTATCACAAAGATAGAGAAACACACGAACACAAAAACCCATGTTTGTTACAAAGATACAGACATAGACAGTATCGCAGACAGATAGTCAGCAACGTTCCAGCAGACTGTTACACAAAACATAGGCATACGTATGTATATATGTAGCCTCTAGTTTTTTTCATTCTTCTGAACACCATTTCCAGAGAAGCAAATGTCCCAACAAATCAGTCGACAATAACACACAAGTCTTCGAACGGCACATGTGCTCTAAATTGCTTCAACACCATTCGTCTAAGCAGAAAAAAGAAAAAACAAACTTTGCAAAATATTGGTAACAAAAAACTGAACGTGGAACCCATCAGACCCAACCAGACCACCATTGGCAGCCATAACAGGCCTTAGGCCTGTTTCATGTGGACGAAGGAGCAAAAAAGTGCAAAAAAAAAAACAACAACGAAAATAAAACATCCATACATGAATGTTGTACAGAAACGTGTGCAGTTGCTCCTGCTGCTGATGATGAGCCTTTAAATGTCAGTTAGTTGGCTGGTTGCTGGATAGCTTGCTTGCCTTACCTGAGCGAACACTCAATGAACATTCACACATGCCGGCCTCAATTGTAGCCGTACAGTTTAGTTATAGGTAATGTCTGTTGTTGTTGTTGTTATTGTACATGATATAAATGATGATGAAGACATTTTTATAGAGAACATAAAAAAACTCGAAATGTTCCAGCCGTAGGCAATAGGTATGGTATAGGTGTCGTACATACCCATATATAAATAGCCGTGAGGCTTTATTTGAGAGTGACAAAAATTGTCAGCTCATAAATGATTTAAACTTGATTTTGTTAGGTAATGGCATTGTTTAGGAAAAATATTGAAGATGAAAAAAACCAGAGTTTTAACATTTTCAAAACGACAAAATCGGGTCCTGTCGCAATCTTCTGCATGGTTTTCTAAAATTGTCTCTGTTGGAGAGTTCTTTCCTTAATGGAAACAGATAAAAAACAGTAAGGAAAGTAGTAAAGTCGGACTGACTCTATAATACCCTTCACCACTTTGGGTATATTCTACATATGTATCCTAACAGACGACGCGTTTTTGCTACATATCTATATCTGAATCGATTTCAGGGAAACTTGCCAGATACTAATTTATATTACATCAGTACGCTGTGTCAATCGGCCTAGCTATGAATATTTTCACGAAGCCTAGCAACATCATTTTAGAGTTAATTCAGTACCCTATACCAAAATTCGTGTAAATCGAAATATATATTGGGACTTTGGTGCACCACTTACATAAAATCGGACGAAAATATATATGAACCGATTTTCAAGAAACTTAGCACACGTCATTCTAGCCTTACTTAAAAACGGATGCAAATACATATGGGAGCTATATCTAAATCTGAACCGATTTGCACGAAACTTTGCACACATCATTCTAAATTTAATTCAGTACGCTATGCCAAAATTCGTGCAAAATAAAAGAATGGACTTTGATGCACCAATTACCCAAAATTGGGTGTTAGCTAGATCTAAATCTGAACCTGAATCTGGACTTTCATGGAACTTAGCCACATATTTCTAGACGAAATTCAGTACGCTATGCCAAATTTCGGGCAAATCGAAAGATATGTAGGGTCTTTGGTGCACCAATTACCTTAAATCAGATGAAAATATATATGGGAGCTATATCTAACTCTGAACAGATTGTCACTAAACTTTGCACACATCATTCTAGACTTAATTCAGTACGCTATGCCAAAATTCGTTCAAATCAAAAGATTTCCAGGGACTTTAGTGGACTATTTACCTAAAATCGGGCGAAGTTATATATGGGAGCTTTATCTAAATCTGAACTGATATTCACGAAACTTTGCACACACCATTCTAGACTATGTTCATTATGCTGTGCCAAATTTCGTGCAAATCGAAAGATATATAGGGACTTTGGTACACAATTTACCTTAAATCGGACCAAGATATATATGGGAGTTATATCTAAATCTAAACCGATTTTCACGAAGCTTGGCAGACATCATTCTTATCATTACGCTGTGCCAAATTTCGTGAAAATTAAAAGATTTCTAGGGACTTTAGTGGAATATTTACCTAAAATCGGGCGAAGCTATATATGGGAGCTACATTTAAATCTGAACCGATTTTCACAAAATTTTGCACACATCATTCTTGACTTAATTTAGTACACTGTGCTAAATTTCGTGGAAATCGAAAGATATATAAGGACTTTGATGCACCATTTACCTTAAATCGGACGAAAATATATATGGGAGCTATATCTAAATCTGTACCGATTTTTCAATAATTCAAATTCAATAGGGTTCGTCCTTGGGCCAAACAAATAAGCTGTGCCAAATTTCATCGAAATCGGATCATAAATGCGACCTGTACTTTGTTTACAATTTAACATGGACAGACAAACAGACAGACGGACATGAATAAATCGACTCAGAAAGCGATCCTATGCATATTCTCAAAAGGAACCTTGGGTCTATCTCGATTATTTTGGCCTGTTACAAACACAAACACACAAAGACATAATACCCTGTACCACCGTGTAGTGAAGGGTATAAAAACATTAGGTTCGGTCGGGCCGAACTTTGGATACCCTCCACCAACCTCTAGCTGACAATTATTTCAATTACCTTAAGAGGTATGGTTGAAACTTCCAATGTAAAAAATTTTGTCATGAAACTCCAAATCTTCGTCCGATATTGATAAGGCATGATAGGGTGGAATATTTGTATAAAATCCTCAAAATAAACCAATCAGGGGGGCAAAGTTTACGTGGGGCTATAATTAAAGGGTAGCCAATATTTACTACATCGCGTAGGAATTACCGGACCTTTCGAGTTTTCATTGTATGAGGGGCTATGCCTAATTGAGGGCCGATAAAGCTCAATTGCGAACTTGTATCACAATGGCTTCCTTCACGCTAAATATTATAAAATACCGAAAATCGGCATGTATAATTATATAGGGGTTAGTCTTAAATGCTGGCCGGTATAATTATTCCCGAACTGATCTAGTTTTTTATCTCGATATCCTCCGAAAGTAAAATGATTACTACAGATAGATAAATCAACAAAATCCTCCTAGTGTTTCCATTCTCTGTAGGGTATAAACTGACAATTTCGAGTACAGAATATCTCCCATACTATGGTGGAACACGGCTATATGAAGATAACGCCAAAAACGCGGAACAAATCTATTAACTATTTTAATATAAAAGCAGGTGAATATTAATAATTTTAGGGGTGGGGGTAGATTTGTTAACAAATTCAACTAAAATATGTCAAATTACAACAAATTCGGTTAAGAAACTCCCAAAAGCCTCAAAATATCGATATTTTGTGGGGTATCTTTGTATGGAGGCTACCCGAAAAAGTGGACAAATTTCAACGAATTCAGTCGAAAGCTCCGCTCCCCAATATACCGAAATATGGGGGGTACCCTTATATGGGGTCTATGCCTAAACCTGGAACGATATAGATCATCTTCGAACTTCACCTGCCTGCAGACAAAAGACAACGCTATGTAAAAATTAATTTTGATAAGTTATAAACGGAAAGATAGATTTAATATACCCTCCATACTATGGTGGAGGATATAAAAACCAGTAAGGAAAATTCAGAGGTCGGAAATTTTGGCAAAATATATCAATTCGGTTAGAGGCTACAGTGGTTATAAAAGACAGACGTATGGATGAACATGTTTAAATCGCCATAGAGTAAAATGAAATTTTGCTCAGCTAACTTACGTAACCCCTATATAAGGATGTCGAAAGTTTGAGACGCATTTTCTCATTGCAATATCTGTGATTTGACAATCCGAGAAATTGGCGGGATAAACACATTTTTGTGAAAATTTTTTTATATAAGCCAAAGTTTTGATATAGAAACCACATAAATTTCCATCACAATTTTCGGTATTATAAACCTTTTCTCATCGAAGTGGCTATTATTTGGAATAATGGATTCGTGGGGAATATTTTAATATCGGACAAATATTGGGAGTTTGGTGCATAATTCACATTAAATCGGACGACTATATATAGGAGCTATATTTAAATCTGAACCGATTTTAACTAAACTTTGCAGACATCATTCTGGACCTAAATCAGTACTCTGTGCAAAATTTTGTGCCAATATTGGGAGTTTAGTGCATCATTCACATTAAATCGGACTATATATGGGAGCTATATCTAAATCTGAACCGATTTCAACAAAACATAGCACACATAAGCATGGACCTGATTCAGTGCGCTGTGCAAAATTTTGTCCCAATCTGACAAATATTGGGAGTTTGGTGCATCATTTACATAAAATCGGACGAAACTATATATGTGGGCTATATCTAAATCTGAACCGATTTTGTCAAATTTCAAATAAGTGAACTATGTCAAATTTCATCCAAATCGGATAATAAATGCGATGAGTACTTTGTTAACAAAAATATATGGACGGACGGACGGACATGTATAAAGCGACTCAGAAAGTGATTATATGCATATCCTCAAAAGGAACCATGGGTCTATCTCGATTCCTTTTGCCTGTTACAAACATATGCACAAAGACATAATACCCTGTACCACAGTGTGGTGAAGGGTATAAAAATTTGTTAATCCAATAATAATTGTGTGGAATGTCCGATATGATACCAATTATGCACAACTTTATATAACTTTTGAAATTAATTAAATTTGAAGACACTCCTGACTAATTAAATTATAGGAAATCACTCACACTAATTAAATTATAGGAAATTTAAAATTTTCGACCCTTTGTCGGGAGAGTATTACGACGTTGAGATCATTGCATATACGTCATTCGCGGCATATGAATTTCAACAGATGAATCCAAACAGATGGTGCATTTTTAAATGACCATTCTGCAAATCGACAGATATAAAGGGACTTTGGTGCACCATATACATTAAATCGAACGAATATTGGAGCTATATCTAAATCTGAACCGATTTTCAGGAAACTTAACACACATCATTCTAAACCTAATTCATTACGCTGTGCCAAATTTCGTGCAAATCGAGAGATATATAGGGAGTTTGTTGGACCATTTACATTAAATCGAGCGAAAATATATATGAGTTCTATATCTAGATCTGAACCGATTTTTCCCAATTTCAATAGGGTTCGTCCTTGGGCCAAATAAGTGACCTATGCCAAATTTCATCCTAATCGGATCATAAATTCGACCTGTATTTTGTTCACAAAATACATGGACGGACGGACGGACATGCGTAAATCGACTAAGAAAGTGATTCTATGCATATTCTATATTCCTATATTCCTTTTACCTGTTACAAACATATGCACAAGGACATAATACCCTGTACCACAATGTAGTGAGGGTATAAAATTTTGGAACATATTTTTATATAATCGTGTCATCGAATATATCATCTTGGTGTGGAAGGGTCCATAGATATACAGATCGACTATATGATATCCCACAAGATGTGGCTGATTCGAGGTAAAAATTACCTACACTGTTAAAATGGGAGGTCTGATAAAACATCCCATATTAGCAAGTATCGGTTTTTGCTTTTTTCTGCCAACTTCTGATAAATATAAATTCCAAATTCAAATAAAAAATTGCATCACTACAATGTAAACACCTTTGCATACATGACCAATCAAATCTTTTAAAAGGCTGTTGGCTATAAAAATGAGATAAAAGGGGAATTTGTAAAAAAATAAAAGCCGGAGCAACTTCACACTCTTTCTCTCATCTGTCCCATCCGCCATTAGAATAAAGTGGAAATTATGACATTTGCAAATGCACGTTTACAATAGCTGGTAATACGCCAAAGAGCCACACACACAAAGGCACAATCACATATAGTCATCACACAATTCACTTACTTTACCCAAACATAGGCAATTTCAGAAAAAATGTATCAGAGAGGGAGGGATGATTATATAGACACATCATTACCTTACTCGACAATGACTTCCTTCACATGTTACCCACCTCTCCAGCAGCAGTAGAAGTAACAAAATATTTAACTGAGAGCAAAAAAAAAAACAACGCCGGTCTCTTTTAACAATGCCAACATTTTCACTCAGACAGACATCCGGGAAGCAAATATGTAACAGACACAAAAAAATACGACAACGAACAACAGCAACAACGTCAAACCTTGACTATCAATCATGACTTTATAAAGCAAATTCTTTGGTTAAATAATGGTGCTAAAACATTTAGCCGAGAGCACCAAACTAAAAAAAAATCCATCTAACTCAATGAAATGTTGATGATGATGACGACGATGTGGATGGGTTACTATCAGAATCGCTGGTGCCTAAAGCAACTTAATGTGGAGGGGTGAACATAAAAGGCGAACGTTTTCAAGGATAAATGCCAAACGACCGACCGGTTGGCTGGCGGTGATGGATGATGATAGGAAATCGATTTTTTATGTTAAACAAGATAATAAAGAGAAGGAAATGTACAGATTTTTAGAATTTTTGGCCACGTATGTAATGTTTGTTTGTGATGTTGTAGGATTGTTATCTGCACTTAGATAAAAAAACTATGCCGAATTGGTGATACGAAACAAAAGGAAGAAAATTGAGATTAATGATGTCTTGGAAATATGAAGGGCTCGAAAATTACTTTGTATAAACTTCCGTAAATCTGGACTTATTAAAAACTACTCCTGAATATATTTTTTGATATTTTAAATAAATATTTGAAAAAATAAACATTTTTATTTGTTCTAGGATTTTCTTGGCAAAAATATAGCTCCATATAACGAAAACATCAGATAAAATCATTTTGAGGAATTATCCACATTTTCCAGAACTGTTTGTATAAATTAGAACTTCGATTTTTTTATGATAAGAAGATTGCGAAATATTTCCATCCAATTTGACTACTTTCGTATTTTCAAGAATTTAAAAAATGCCATCCCAAAGTATCTTTTTATACCCTTCACCACACTGTGGTACAGGGTATTATGTCTTTCTGCATATGTTTGTAGCAGGCAAAATGAATCGACATAAACCCATGATTCTTTTTGAGAATATGCATAGAATCACTTTCTGAGTCGATTTATGCATGTCCGTCCGTTCGTCTGTCTGTCTGTCCATGTTAAATTGAAATTTGGCACAGTTCATTTGTTTGGCCCAAGGACGAAGCCTATTGAAGATATAGCTCCCATATATATTTTCGTCCGATTTAAAGTTAATGGGGCACCAAAGTCCCTATATATCATTCAATTTGCACGAAATTTGCCATAGAGTACTGAATTAGGTGCAGAACGATGTGTGCCAAGTTTCGTGAAAATCGATTCAGATTTAGATATAGCTCCCACATATAGGTTCGTCCGATTTAAGGTGCACCAAATCCTTATATATCATTCGATTTGCACTAAATTTGGCATAGAGTACTGAATTAGGTCCAGAATGATGTGTGCTAAGTTTCGTGAAAATCGGTTCGGATTTAGATATAGCTCCCATATATAGTTTTTTTTTTCGATTCTATGTAAATAGCGCACCAAAGTTCCTATATACCTTTCTATTTGCATGAAATTTGGCACAGCCTACTGAATTAAGTCTAGAATGATGTGTGCTAGGTTTCGGAAAAATCGGTTCTGGTTTCGATATAGCTCCCACATATACATTAACATTGTCCGATTAACACGATTTTTTGCACAACGTATCAAGTTAAGACTTGAATAACGTTAATGCGTTCTGTTGAAATTGATGTAGATCCTGTCATAGCTTCCATATGTATTTCGAATGGATGTCTGAATGAAATTAAAATTTTAACAGTGCGGCGACCGAATAGCGTGTATTAATTTTGCTATAAGTCGTTTTTCATTAATTTGTCCCATGGTACGAATAAGACTTTAAATCTGCCCGAATGAAATTAAATTTATCATAGGTTGCAGAAAGACTTGCGTATGTTCCTTGGAGGGGATACATATGTACAATATACCCAAAGTGGTGAAGGGTATCATATAGTCGGCCCAGTCCGACTTTACTGGTTTATCATTTAAAATATTCAGTCTTTATATTACACTGTGCGACACGAAAATTATTCAGGGGTTTTTATATACCAATTCTGTTTAGTTGGAGTCCCTGGACCACGAAAATACCTTTGGTTTTTCTGGGTCACTTTGAAAATTAGTTTTCTAACGGTAAATGTAGAGAAAAACGTGGTTTCATAGATTTTCAATTTGAAACGCGCATAACTTATTTTATTTTTAACGGATTTATATTATTCTTTTTTCTTTCGAAGAGTAGAATTTTTCCTTTCAATCAAGATATATATTTGTAAATCGGTTGAGGATTGAGTTACAGGTGTTTGAAATGTGAAAAAATACGCATACGATGAAATTATGATATCAAGTCGTATAAGTTTTATTACATTCGAGAAAATCAAAAAAATCGATTAAAAAATGGATGACTTATACAGGATGACTGGTACAGGGTATTATGTCTTTGTGCATACTTTTGTAACAGGCAAAAATAATCGAGATAGGCGCATAGTTCCATAGTTTGAGAATATGTCCGTCCGCCCATCTGTCTATTAATGTAAAGTTGTAAACAAAGTACCGGTCGAATTTATAATCCGATTTGGATAAAATTTGGTACATCTCATTTATTTGGGTCAAGGACGAATCCTATTGAAATTGGTGAAAATCGGTTCAGATTTGGATATAGCTCCCATATATATTTTCGTCCGATTTTACGTAAATGGTGCACCAAAGTCCCTATATATCCTTCAATTTAAACGAAATTTGGCAGGATCCATACATACTTTTCTTCGATTTCATACAAATAGTACACCTAAGATCCTAAGCCACTTTGAATTGAATGGAGAGATCGATTCATATAAATATATTGATCACATATTACATTTCAAGATTCCAGCAGAATATTAAAATGGCATTTATTATGCTTGGTTTAAATCGGACCATATAATGATCTTAAGAGCCTATTGGGGAGAGAATGTAAGAATCTACTGTAGGGGTGTAGGATTAAGGTCAGGATTCAGTTTAAGCAATTTATATTCATGGGTACAAAATGGTACTCAATTTGGGACAATTTGAATTTTAGGCAAACCAACAGAGCTAGAATCATGAAATTTGGAGTCATGATCACTGTTGAGGTATAAGATCGAGATATGTAAAATTGTTACTAATGTGTACTAAATTTGGTACAATTTGAATTGTGGGTGAACTGATAGAGTTGGAACCCTGAAACATGGATTTAGGATCACTGTGGGAGTGTAGGATTGGGATATATAAGACGTTTTGAAAACTGGTACTACTGTGTACTAAATTTGGTACAATTTGAATTGTGGGTGAACTGATAGAGTTGGAATCCTGAAACTTGGATTTAGGATCACTGTGAGGGTGAAGGTTTGGGGTATGTAGAAAGTTTTGGAAGTTCGTACTACTGTGTACTAAATTTGATACAATTTAAGTTGTGGGTGAAACCGATAGTGTTTGAATCCTGAAACTTGGATTTACGATCACTTGGGGGGGTGTAGGATTGGGGTATGTAGGAAGTTTTGGAAATTGGTACCACTGTGTCCTACATTTGGTACAATTTGAATTGTGGGTGAACTGATAGAGTTGGAATCCGGAAACTTGGATTTAGGACCATCCTGGTATGCATATGATTTGAACTCAATTAAATGAAAGCATCGGCAATAAGCCGCTGTACTACATCTCTCACAAACAAATTAAATACGAAACCATTACATACGATACCCTACACAACTACCACAGAACTCTACCTTTCTGCAGATTTTTATTCCGAGCCTGCGTAATATTTCGTGATAGTTGCACCCGTTTGCTCTATTACAGGTCAACATCACCTCTTCCTTACACTGACTTATTTTCCGAATATAACTAATATTCAGTTCAGCTAATTACTTGTTCATATTCCCTTCAACGTGGGTTGTGTTTTGATGTTCGGCTTATAATTGTGGGCTATAGATCGAATAGAAAAAAAACACAAAAAAATTAATTTTCGGTCCACTTCATCCCAAAAATCCTTATCTAATAATCACTGAAAATTATAGGCGTTGTCCTTGACCATAACTGGAAACTAAGCAAAATTTCAATGCGATCAGCGCTATATTTCAGCCCTCTAGTGTGATAATGGATTACTAAATAATATCTGAATACGTAAGCACCTGTAAATATTGAAAGTTGGTTCCCACATCCGGTTACATACGACTATATTGGTATGAATTTAAAGGCCAACCACTCCTCTTGCATATACTATCAACTTCTCGGGTCTATGTCCTTCAGGGGTAAACATATATGCCGTAGAATACAAATTTGGTCATTTTTCACACAAAAGTCGGGGTCCATTTGACCCGCTAAGTATTGACCGATTTTTATCAAAACAGGCATACTTATTCTTTGGCCCAATTCCCTTCTCCATGCAAAAATTCGCGATGTTTGGGCCATAATTGCGGTCTCTGGAGCGGGTCTTCATCGGCCAGAATCCATCCTACATGCAAAATTTCGTGAAGATTGGTCCATAACTGTGACCTGTATGTCTAAATCGACTCAGCTAGTCGAGATATGACGATCGGTATACTTGAAACAGAAAAACGGATAAAAATAAAGTATTTGGTCAATTTCATCCCCTAAATATTAACCGATCTTTTCCAAAAACAATAGGGGCCTTCATTAGCCAGAACCCATCCTACATGCAAAATTTCGTGAAGATTGGTCCATAACTGTGGCCTGTATCGTGTTTACAAATTATAATGGACAGACGGACGGACACACATGTCTAGATCGACTCAGCTAGTCAAGATATGACGATCGGTATACTTGAAGGTGGGTCTAGGACCAATATTTCTCGGCGTTACAAACTCCTGGAGCTGCACAAAGCTATAATACCCTGACAACATAGTTGTGTATGGTATAATTATAAAGAGGATTACATTGACCCACGATAAACCCAGGGCATAAAAAATATAGACGTATAGAACACCTTTTCTGCGATAGAGTTTTTAACACTATCAGAAACATAATTGCCAAATGAAAGCACTTTTGGAAAAACGAAAATGAGCATGTAAATGCTAAAAGGTGGAACTATATATTTTACTTTATATCGACGCCTCCGAACCATAGTATGCTAAGTCTGAAAAGTGAGTTTTTCAGTAGAAGCTCTCAAAGTATTGAAGTTTCATATATCTCACGGGCCATGCTAAGTACATTTATGCTTATAACTTTGGTTTGGATTAAGGACCGTAGTATCTAAAAACGTAAAGAACTTTAAAACATGCTAAGTCGACTTAGCATACTATGGTTCGGATGCGTCGATATGGGGACTATGGTATAAAACTTTAAAAAAATAAGAAAACAATATTTAAAATAAATGCAAATAATTAAGGTACCAAAATATTGGGGGTAACACACTAGGGACAGACTGACGGCAATGACTGTATCGGAACTGCAATTATAATTTTGATGTATATGCTTTATCCATTGTATAAATCTGAAAGTGTTGTCAAGTGTGACCTATTTGTGATATTGAAATCTTATCGCATTTGAATAATCTTTCTTAAGTTTTGCCAAGAATAAATTAAAACGGAGCCCTTATAAATTTTAACAAAGAAACATACCATAATTCATTTTTGTATAGTTTGATTATGGCCTTTTCTTTAAATGCTTTACATACTATTTTCTATTTTGTGATCCACAAACTAATATTTCAATGAGAAGATATAATCGTTTCTACATTACTGCCTGCTACTGGTTATTTGGGTTATGCGTTTGCTTGCCTTAGATTAATTTTAGTCTCTTCAACCTATAATGGTTATAGCGGAAAGATGAGGTCACATAACAGAAAGGAAAAGCTTTCACTTTCAGTTTCTTTCTATCCAGAATTTCCCCGCTAATGAATTTTGAGCGGTTTCATCATTTTACGTTGCAGACATGAAATTGAAATAAAATCAAATTTTCTAGTTAATACACATCAAAGAAAATACGCTCACAAACATACTTAAAATATTGGGGGCAGCAGCAGTATTACTTTGATTGTTAGGGTTGCCGTTAACCAATGTACATTAAAAATTCTACATAACGACCAAAAATACTCCAATTGGTCCTATAAAAAAATTATACCAAAACCACAGCATATAGTCAGTCAAAATTTAAAAGGTTTTTAGGATACTCGGCAGTTTATAGGATATTCGTCTTGAAAGTATTATACAATGGGCTGAGCAAACTTTGGAGTATTACATAGAGATTTGGTAGATTCTTAAATATGAAAAAAATTAAATTTTCTTTTATCGGAAATTACATTGCATTCACTTCGATCGCCCACCGCGCAGCTGCTTATAACATAACCATTATCACCATCAACACTATAACCCAACGAACAAAATCATTTGCCATTTAAAAACCCATCATCTTGATATACATACCTCCACAACGTGGTTGTTTCATCATAAACATCAACACAGAGCTCATAACCATCAACGCACAACACTCACTCCAGCCGCCACTACACTACACATCATCGTTGTTGTCGTCATCAACGTCACCAACACAGCAAGACCAACCGTACCAGTAAA
>NW_026872507.1:0-13451 GCF_032173495.1 Musca vetustissima
TACTTAAAAATATTCTCTCATTGCACATGTCGACGATTTTGTAACAGAAATTTGAAACTATTAATATTAACGACCTTATCTAAAATCTTAATATTAAAAAATATAATTTTTTAATACATTACGTAAGAAAAAAGATTTTCAAATTGAGATAAAAATCGAAAATGTAAAATGCCACACAAATTAACGCAACACACCCCATTCTCAATTAGGGTGGTTTATTTGATTAGCGATAATGTAGTCCTACCCCATACACACATAATATCCCTTGAAATATTGCATTTTGATTGCCCTACTGATATTACAATTTTTTTTTTTAAATATCACAAATTGTTCATGCAACAATTTTATTTTTAACACATTTCATTTCATGGGCGAAATGTGTTTGTACTAGAGATTTTCTGCAACAGAGAATTTTGTTAACAAAATTTAGATGTAGATCTAGATAGACGTTGAGATTTGTTCCCAAAAGGATTATAGTTTTTCATATGTCTATATTTTTATGAGCTGTTATGATATGATTACTAAGTGGTGAAAGGTATTGTAACTATATTATATTCTCATGGCAACCCTGAATCAGAGGTGGAAAAAATAATTTAAATCTCAGCCGTCTTCATATACTCCACTGGTACATTGATTACTATTAAATTAAATTTCAAAATATCTTTCTTTGGTGTGATTCCCATATAAGGGTTCGGCCCATTTTTGGACATTTTAAAGGTTCAAGCGCATTTTTCAAACGAAAATACTCTAAATTGGCTTTTCTTGCTTTGGGTGCTAGCATACATCTGCGCAGAAAATTATTATTGACATTGCCCACATTTTAAGGTCCCGCCCAATTTTTGGCATTTTATTTTTTCCAGTTTCTTGGGTTCACGTTTTGAGTTTCTTATGGTTTTCAGATAACAATATTTTGATACCCCTTCACCACACAGTGGTACAGGGTATTATGTCTTTGTGCATATGTTTGTACAGACAAAAGAAAACGAGATAGACACATGGTTCCTTTTGAGAATATGCATAGAATCAATTTTTAAGTTGATTTATGCATGTCCGTCCGTCCGTCCATGTATTTTTGTTAACAAAGTACAGGTCGCATTTATGATCCGAATTGGATGAAATTTGGCATAGGTCACTTATTTAGCCCAAGGACGAAGAGAAAATCGATTCATATTTAGATATAGCTCACATAAATAGTTTTGTCTGATTTGTTATGATTGATACACCAAACTCCCAACATTTGTCCGATTGGGACAACATTTTGCACAGAGTACTGATTTAGGTCCAGACTGATGTCTGCAGTTTTGTAAACAACGGTTCAGATTTAAATATAGCTCATATATAGTTCCTTCCGATTTTTTGTGAATGATACACCTAGCTCCCAATATTTGTCTGACTGTGTTCTGAATTAGGTCCAGATTGACGTATGCGAAGTTTTGTTAAAATCGATTCAGATTTAGATATAGCTCCCATATATAGTTTCGTCCGATTTTTTGTGAATGATACACCAAACTCCCAACATTTGTCCGATTGGGACAACATTTTGCACAGAGTATTGATACAGGTCCAGACTGATGTCTTCGAAGTTTAGTTAAAATCGGTTCATATTTAGATATAGCTCCCATATATAGTTCCGTCTGATTTTTTGTGAATGATACACCAGACTCCCAATATTTGTCTGATTGAGTAAAATTGTGCATAGCGAATGCTATTCAGAAAAAAATTATACGTGATAAGGGGTGTTGACATCGGTTCAGATTTTGATATAGGTCATATAGATATTATGTAATTTGGCAGAGGGTATTAAATTGAATATAGTGATTAAAAAAAACAAATTGTGTTTGCAATTAGGTCCATGTGTTTATATATAGTTCCCATACATAATTTGACTCGATTTCATAGAATTGGTACACCAAAGAATCCAAGTCTGTCCGTTTGACATGCAATTTTTCATTGATTTCAAAATTATGGGGTTTTTCAATTAGTTCAAATATGTATCTAGATAGCACACAATGGTCCTCCAAATATTCTATGACCGTCCTATCTACAGGATATTGTAGATATTAACATGTCTTGCATGTATCCAAAGTGGTGAAGGGTATCATACAGTCGGTCCGTCCGACTTTTGAACATTCCTTACTGGTTTCTTCTGATTTTATGTAAATTTGTCCGATTGCCACACAATTTTGTACAATAAACTGTAGTTAATATAAATTAATCTCTGGCAAGTCTCGTTGAAATCGGTTGAAATTTATATATAGCTTCTACGTATATATTTTCGTCCGCTTTTACACAAAATTGGCACAAAATTTTGCACAACGTACTGAAGTTACTAAAACAAAACGTGTGGCATGTTTTGTGGGAATCGGTTCAGATTTAGATATAGCTCCCATATATATATTTTCGTCCGATTTTAAGTAAATGGTGCACCAAACTCCTCATATTTATCAGATATTTATCCAAATAATCAATATTTGCTAAAAAGGATTTACATATTTTTTTCTATTGTAAGAAGCAACTCTATATCTGACCAAATGAAAAATTGGATATAGGTTGCAGAATGACATGTTTATGGATCCAATTTCATGTTAATTGCCCTTCAAAAATACGACGCCTCTTAGGATTCATCTGGTGAAGGGTATCATATAGTCGGCCCCGTCCGACTTTACTACATTCCTCACTGGTTTTTATAAAATTTAAGAGTCTTAAAACAACATAACGTTGAACACGTTTTTAATATCTAAAAATATTAGATTGTTACTACTCAATACTTAATGCTTTATTCACTTGTTAGTTGTTAGTAGAATCTGCGAAATAGGTTCCCGGACAATTTACGATATATGTCGATGTTTTAACACCGCCCCCGTTACCTTTTTGTAGTCTTCAGTTTTAACCAAATTTCTTCAGAGCCCTTCAGTACCGAACGAGTATTCAGACAAGGTGTCAGATAAAAAGATAAAGGCTAAGTCTTGTCTATTTCAGGTTGAAATCTTCGCGATTTTATAAAAATCTGGATGAGATATCTTTGAACCGGTGACTAACTTTGTGAATATTCAAGCATCAAGATTCAGGTCGTTCTTGTGTGTAGAACAGCTAACTAAACACCATCTAACACCAACCGACTATGCTGGCTTATAGGACAATGTTATTTTATGGCAAATAACTCAATCGATCAATCAATTTGTTACCTTTTCCCAAAAATATTGAGACGTTCTTCGATGAAGAAGCCAAGAATTATAGCATAATTAACCTAGGTGCAATGTGTCAAGATCTATGCAATTACAGGAGTTATTACTGGGATCGCCATATTAGGGTATTTACCATCAAATGGGACGATGACATTACTGACTACTGACGAATATAAAAACGAGCATTTTCTATGTCGATGTCCAGTGTAGGCCTGCAGGCGACATAGATTAGTGGGTGTTCACTTTGCATCATGTTGTAATGTTCAATGCAATCTTGCTTTTTTGTTGCTTAGTGTTCTAAGGAATTCTTCGAAAAGCTTACGCCATTTCTGATTGAACAAGGAAGGATACAATGATGGAAAAAGTATGGTTATTTTTGAGCACAAACAAAGACAAATGGGAGCCATTGATTAGACTAGCAAGCAGCCGGGTGGGGAGTTCGGATCTTCTTTAAGCTCAATTTCTATAACTTCCTAACATAAACTAAAAATTATTATAGACTCCCAGTTTTTTTTAAAATACTAAATTTGGAGGGCCTTGGATTTTGAACAACACCAGCACCCTTGTTGATTCAGAATATGATACAAAAAAATAAAATCTAAAACAAAATATGAATCAATCCTAATAAACACAAAAGGAACTCCTGATGTTGGTTGGAGTTCAGCCTCTTTACCCTACCCATCCTTGGTCTCGTTGGCTAAATTTTTAAGAGACCCCAAAAGCGAAATATTACCACCTCATTGTACACTGATTTATAGTTCCATGTTTTATGTTATATTAACATATTCAAAATTATTTTTTATTATGTAGACTCATTTCAGAAGCTTATAAAGTGGTAAATAATCTAATTAACATTCTATATGAAAAGCAAAGATAATAAGGATATGAAATATATGAATTAATTCGATATACGAAAAAATAAGGTTTTCTGAAATACTCTTAACAACTCTTGACATTTTCAACGTAAATTTAAAAATAAGCAGATTTATAGTTCAATATATATGATATTTCAAGGATGTTTTATGTTTTTATATTACCGTACATCACTAGTTTCGATACATAGGTTTCGAATATCGAAATAAATAACTTACACAAAGTTTGAAATTTCTAGCTAATAAGCTTATTTAGATACATAGGTTTTTGTATTTTTATAGATGTTTCTGTAATATTTCAATTCCATTTCGTAAGTATTTCGTGTATAAAACTTTTTAAATTTTTAAGACAATATTATTAAAAAGTGGTTAACTACGATGTGTATTATTATAGAAATATTTAAAAATATAATATTTTTACAAAACTGATCGAAAAAAATGAAAAAACTATAAAAAGTACATTCGGGGCACATTCGGCATTTTAAATTGGGGCACATTCGGCCATATACAGGTTGTGCAATATTATTTCCTTAAAATGTTTTTGAGTTTGTCTTTAAAATTAATCCTTTAATATGGCTCGAAATTGCATATAAAAGATCAAACGTGCTTATATTGACGAAAATGCGATAGAAAACCCCTATTTCTGATGGTGTGTGCGACCTTGAGATGTAAACGTCCGCCGCTAGAAAATAAAGCCCTATAATTCAAATATTGTGTGGCGTATTAAAACCAAATAGAGCCTTTAGATAATCAGAATTTCAACCAGACTGATAGCGATGACAATTACCCGGCTATGACTATGGTGCCGAATGTGCCCCATCAAATGCCGAAGCTACCCCGGGTTGGGGCACATTCGGCGAATTTGACTTTTTTTACAAAACTGTAAAATTTTTTAACTAATACTATTTTTATATATCTTTTTGATACTATTTTTCATAATTAAGTGTCAGAGGACAATAATCAGCCATATAGTTGTTATATATGTTGAATATGTACTGAGATATAGAGCTCTAAAAAAAAGTGCCGAAGGTGCCCCAGTCTCCCCTACTTATTGAAATGCAAGGATAACTACCAAGAAACTAATACCAACAACGGGCTTTACCGAAATTTAAAAATCGAGTTATCCTTCCAATAACTATCATTTTCCTATGATTGTATTATAATGTCCTTAATTTATATTATTCATATATATATATATATATATATATATATTATTTTTCATATGCAAATTTAAATTCGTTTATACATTCTTGTTTATGGTTTTGTTTAACTCTATGTAATTTGTGTTGTTCTACACCGACTCCGCTGGCTAGGCAAGCCGAGATGAAAGTTTTTCTATTTTTAGCTCACGCACTATTTAAGGCTGTTGGTTTAAGAGCTGTCATCTGGCATCTGTTAGAGCTTCCGCACAGTGTTCCGACATTATTAAAATTGCGGATTGGTAAATTATGTTGGTGAACTTCTCAATTTGGTGTCAAGTTGGAACACTTAATTAATTTGTGTTTTGGGTAGTATTTGTGATTTGTGATAATTGATTTGTTGGTGATTTCTTTTCTATTTGCAAGAATAGACGGAAATGGTTTTTCATTCGTTTTTCCTCGGTAATAAAATATGGGATTCCTTAATTCCGGCGGCAAAATCAGATGCCGTAAAAAGGAATCCTGAGGCGTTCTTAATAGATTATTATTCTATCAAAATGATCCTTGTTTTATATTGGATTGGAAGAATAGTTTTGGCCTTCAAAATTCTTCTTGTTTAATTCACGAAAATGTTTTTAACTTTTATTTTATGAGGAATTAATTAAAAATCAAACGATGGCGTTGATAATTTCGGATTATATTTTATTTTTTTATGCAAGCAAAAATAGCAAACACTTCTTTGTGGTATAAAAAAAACACACGCACAAACTGAATATTTCCTTTTATGTGTTGATGGTTTCAAATCGAAAAAACAAAAGAATGTTGATCTCTTTGATCCGTAACATTTGAGCTCGTATGATATTTCCGAATTTTTTCACCACTAGTTTTTTCAATAAATGAGAAAACTACTGTAAAATAGGGGAGACTGGGGCACCTTCGGCATCGGGGCACCTTCGGCAATCGCGTTTTCGATATGAAGTTCTCACCGTACATCACTAGTTTCGATACATAGGTATCGAATATCGAAATAAATAACTGACACAAAGTTTGAAATTTTTAGCTAATAAGCTTATTTAGATACATAGGTTTTTGTATTTTTATAGATGTTTCTGTAATATTTCAATTCCATTTCGTAAGTATTTCGTGTATAAAACTTTTAAAATTTTTAAGACAATATTATTAAAAAGTGGTTAACTACGATGTGTATTATTATAAAAATATTTAAAAATATAATCTTTTTACAAATCTGATCGAAAAAAATGAAAAAAACTATAAAAAGTACATTCGGGGTACATTCGGCATTTCAAAGTGGAGTACATTCGGCCATATACAGATTGTGCAATATTATTTCTGTAAAAGGTTTTTGAGTTTGTTTTTAACACTAATCCTTTAATATGGTTCGAAATTGCATATATAAGATCAAACGTGCTTGTATTGACGAAAATGCGATAGAAAACCCCTATTTCTGATGGTGTGTGCGACCTTGAGATGTAAACGTCCGCCGCTCGAAAATAAAGCCATATAATTCAAACATTGTGTGGCGTATTAAAACCTAATAGAGCCTTTAGAGGATCAGAATTTCAACCAGACTGATAGCGATGACAATTACCCGGCTATGACTATGGTGCCGAATGTGCCCCATCAAATGCCGAAGCTACCCCGGGTTGGGGCACATTCGGCGAATTTGACTTTTTTTAAAAAACTGTAAAATTTTTTAACTAATACTATTTTTTTATATCTTTTTGGTACTATTTTTTATAATTAAGTGTCAGAGGACAAAAATCAGCCATAAAGTTGTTATATATGTTGAATAAGTACTGAGATATAGAGCTCTAAAAAAAAAGTGCCGAAGGTGCCCCAGTCTCCCCTACCTATAGCCAAATCGAACGTTACTTCTCACTAATACATTGCTATTTACTTTATCCGATCGAAAAGTCTCCAAAAACTAACGGTACCTGCATTCCGCACCAAAAATTTGCAAAGAAAAAATATATTTTTTTCTTCCGACCCTACTGGGATTCGAACTCACAACCTCAGCGAACATTTTGGTTTGATTAAAGGTAATTGGTTTTTCGTAAAAAAAAAAAATACTACAATGTCTAACATTCTATTAAAATATCTACAAGGTCATAAGAAATCTAAAGTGGCTGGGAAAGCGATATTAACAATCATAGGTCATCAAAAAAGCAAATATAATACTTTGATTAAATTGAATTTATATTATGATACTGGTAACCTTCTCCCAAGCATTGTTCGATAACTCTGATATTTCGCGATACAATGGAAAACTTGCCTCTTTCACAGATTCGCCTCTTCCGATTTTAAACAGATTTTTATTGTTCATAGATTAAAAAACATATAAAAGAAAAATAAATATTGTAGTGATTAATCCTACATAATCATCAAAATAATTTTCTACAAAAAATATATCCAATTTTATATTTTAACAAATAAACATTTGAGTAAATCTTTTATATTTGAAATTTACACCTTTCAAAGAGGTAAAGGGAAACGGGAAATTAAGTAGGATTTTAATGATGATTACCTTTAGCTTGAATCTTTACAAAATACAGGAAATTAATCTTCCAACTAATTTGAACTGTGGTCGGTCAGTTAGAGATTTAAAAAATATATTTTTGATGCTGTTGTATGTAAGTAATCGCACAAATGTTTCACATAGGTATATGTGTGTATCGAATATACACACATAAAATAAAATATAAATTTACGAATTACGAAAATCAAAGATACATAAAATGGGTGTCATTTATTATGTGTTGATATAATTCTTCTCAACACTTTTTTTCGTTATTATTACATTTATACAAATCTTAAATATACGTATATATATATTTTTTCTTTAAAGTCCATAAAATGGATTGGCTATACGCCCCGTTAGTGGTGTTGTTTATGGCTTAACCGCAAAATGATTTCGAAAATAGCTGAAATATACGGCAATAAACGGAACGTAATCATAAAGGTATCCCCCATTAAAATTAACCACCAAAAATGTTTCATCAAATATTATTAGGAATGAATGATTAGGTGAGTATTTATAGTTATTGTTGTTTTTGCTGCTTATATTACCTTAATTTTGTTTCTCTAATAACGCATTCGTTCATTGACTATGGTCATCGCATTCATCATCATTAAATACAAACCGGAGTTCATGTGGTCTTGATGAAAATACTCATAGCTTCTCGGTTAAATATGAAATTTCTTCGTCTTATGTAAATTATAAAACGTTTAAAGCCGTGAATACGCCCATTTTATTAAATGTTTGGTAATTGGTACCGCCAAAGCCTTGTATGATGATGATCGACGATCCGCATTCAAACATGACAACGGATAGTTGGTTGCAACGCAGATGCATTTATTTTTGGAATAATAACAAAGAACTGAAAAAAAAAGAATTATGAATGAGTTGATAATTATTGGGGCGCCAATGATGAAAAGTAATGGCCGAACTTAAGTATTTTTTACAAGGTAGTTTGTAAAATTTGAGTACTCTACACAAATGTAAACCAGCAATAAAATGAAAATATTGGACGGTCCGACTATGTGCTACCCTGCATCACTTTGGATATATACAAGAAATTCGTAATGAAATATATCCCTTTATAATTGTTTTAGTTAAATGTGTAAAGTATACATTTAGTGAAAGTGACATTAAAACTCTTCTAGGCGAATTTAATACAAAAATCGAAAGGGAAAATATCTCTGTGTAACCTTTTTAACATCCGGCTGGAAAAAGTCATACGAGAATGAACATTAACATGATATTGTATGAACTGAAATATGTGATCTTTGTCTAAATGTGAACCGACTTAGATCAATCCATAAACATATCATTCTGCATCCTATACTGAAATTTTTAATTTGGATATATATAACCAGTAAGGAAAGTAGTAAAGTCGAACTGGGCCGACTATATAATACCCTTCAAATTACTTACTTACTTAGCTGGCTTGTTACAGAACGGTTGTTCCATAAGCCGAGCTTAAAAAAGGTTTCCAAGCGCGTCGGTCTTGTGCGCAAGTCCACCAATTTGGAAGACCACGCCAAGATGTTGTTTTCTACTTGGTCTTTCCATCTAATTCGCGGCCTTCCACTTCTACGGGAACCATCAGTAGGCTCATTTTTATATGCCTTTTGAGCTGGGGCATTCTCATTCATCCGCACAACGTGGCCTAGCCACCGTAGTCGCTGCAGCTCAATAAGACTGACTATGTCGATGTCCGCGTATAAATTGTAAAGCTCGTGGTTCATTCGACGCGGATATTAACCGTAGATCTTTCGGAGAATTTTTCTCTCAAACACCCCAAGAGCTACCTCATCTGCTTGCGCAAGTACCCATGCTTCTGATCCATATAATAGCACGGGTAGTATCAGGTGCTTACCCTTCACCACTTTGGGTATATTCTACATATGTATCCTAACAGACGATGCCTTTTCGAAGGAACATTGACATGAAATTGAACGAACTTAAATATGGAATCTTTATCTAAAAGTAAACCGACTAACATCAATCTCAACACATGCCATTCATGCCCAACACATGCAACCTATTCTAAATTTTGTAAATAGATTTAAAGCAAACTTTACACATGCTATTTGGTATGCTTCACTGTTTAAAACGTAATATCAATCAGGCTCCCATTGATTATTTGGTGTACAATCAACATGAATACGTCGAGATCGGCCTAACTATGGGTCTTTAGCCCACCATTTATTTAAAATCGGACGAAAGTAAATATAGAAGCCATATGTAAATCGTAAACGATTTTCACGAAACTTAGCACACATAATTCTGGACTAATTCAGTACCCCCATGCTAAATTTCGCGCAAATCGAAAGATATATAGGGACATTGGTGTCCCATTTACCCTAAATCGGTACATGGGAGTTATATCTAAATCTGACCCGATTTTCTAGAAACTTGACACACGTCATTCAAGACTCAATTCAGTAGGCTATGTAAAATTTCGTGCAAATCGAAAGATATATAGCGATTTTGGTGTCCCATTTACATAAAATTAGACGAAAACTATATCTAAATCTGAACCGATATTCACGAAACTTGACACACTTCATTCTAGACACAATTCAGTGGGCTATGCAAAAATTCGGGCAAATCGAAAGACTTTGACTTTGGTGTCCCATTTATTTTAAATCGGACGAAAATATATATGGGAGCTAAATCTAAATCTGAACCCGATTTTCTCCAAACATAACACACGTCATTCTATACTCAATTCAGTAGGCTATGCAAAATTTCGTGCAAATCGAAAGATATTTAGGGGCTTTGGTACACCATTTACATAAAATCGGACAAAAATATATATGGGAGCTATATCTAAATCTGAACCGATTTTCATGAAACATATCACACATCATTCTAGCCTCAATTGAGTACCCTGTGCCAAATTTCATGCAAATCGAAAGATATATAGGTACTTTGGTGTACCATTTATCTTAAATCGGACGAAAATATATATAACAGCCATATCTAAATCTGAACCGATTTTTCCCAAGTTCAATAGGGTTCGTCCTTGGGCCAAACAAATGAGCTGTACCAAAATTCATCCTGTACTATTTAACACCAACAGACGGACGGCCATGCATAAATCGACTCAGAAAGTGATTCTATGCATATTCTCAAAAGGAACCCTGTGTCTATCTCGTTTCCCTTTACCTGTTATAAACATATGCACAAAGACATAATACACTGTACCACAGTGTGGTGAAGGATATAATAACCAAAAAAACCTGGGAAATCTATCAAAATGTGCAAAAATATGTGCAGTACACCTAACATTGGGAAAATCGTCTTTAATATAGAAAATAAAAGTCAGAATGTACCATAAATTGCTAGAATTAGAGGAATCAATATGTGATTCTTAAAATTAATAAATATTTGACATAAAAACTCAAAAGATGTGAATTAACTCAAAGGAAAGATATAATTTCGAAAGGCTTTATTGAAGAAGGCCGGAATATTTTTGCAGTATGTCAGGAAATATCATTAATATTAGCATTTATTACATAAAAACGATTTTCCGAGTAGTACAGAATATATTTTATCAAAAAATATATCAATCACAACAGAATGCACAGAAGATAACACCTCTTTTTGGAAGTTGCTGTATTTTATTAACGATTTTCTGGAATCTGGAATCAATTACTAGAAGAATTTCACAATATTGTATACGTTTTAGTGACATTTGACAATATGACTTCTGGTGAAAAAGGACGAATGTAATTTGTGAAAATTATACACTATATATTCGATAGAAATATATTATTGGTTTCCAACAACAGCTACTTCTGAACACATGTGTTTTTTAATTTCCTAATTTAGTCCCACTATTAATAATTATCCTCCGATCAATTCCAATGAGCACTAGTCAATGCAACTCTATTGATTCCTTCAACGGCATTTTGTTTCTTTGTAACAAATCTGTTTTGCACCTTTCGTCGTCATTTATGTCTTAATTATAGTACAAGATTCTTGACGACACCGTTCCGTCCACAACAACACAGTCATGCACAAATGCCTCATAAATGTTTGAAAACAGAAAATCCATAAACGGATTCATTTATTGAATTGGAATCCCAAAAGCTTTTAGGTTGTAATTTTTATAGCTTCGTTAAATGTTTTATCTTAAATTTTTGTGTCTGCAACTCCTTTTTAGCTATCGCTTACTTTCGGACTATGACGTTGTATTTATGCAACGGCTGCTGGATTTGATGATGACGATCGTTGATCGTCGTGATTTTACAATAAAGTTAGTAACGACCAATGTCTCATCGTTGCCGTATTTCCGAATTTACAAACCACCAACACAAACAACATGCGAAGCACTATCATCATAAACTGTTTACGAATCCCAACATAATTGAGTTACTTGTTTCTGTATTGTGTGCTGTGTTCCTTAACTATTCACACTTAAAATGCACACTTTACGACATGGACGAGTAGCTCTATCAATGGCATGATTTTCAGGTGGAATTTTATTGGAACGATGACCCACAGTGAGCGGTTATTGGTACAAAAAAATTACACACATTGTGTGTACAATGTTTCAAAATTTGAAATAAATAACCAAAGGTATATATTCTGTTCATTAAATTTTAATATTAGGTTGGGGAAAGAAGAAATCCATTATTTTATATGAACTATAGGACTTTATTTAACATATACATACCGTTTTGTTGTATGATTTGTTGCCATTTTAAAGGTAACTTCATAATGCCTCTCTCATATAAGTCCTGCTATATTCAAACGGCAGAATTTAGGATTTGGCCCTATGGAAGCAACTCATAGTACATAATCACCTTCCAGTCCCACCAAATGCATGATGTATCCTTCATTTGGCTAAGGCTTCGCAGATGGAAATTCGATCCATCCTATTTATAAACATCACCACACTGTGGTACAGGGTATTATGTCTTTGTGCATATGTTTGTAACAGGCAAAAGGAAACGAGATAGACACATGGTCCCTTTTGAGAATATGCATAGAATCAATTTCTGAGTCGATTTACACATGTCCGTCTGTCCGTCTGTCCGTCCATGTATTTTTGTGAACAAAGTACAGGTAGCATTTATGATCCGATTTGGATGAAATTTGGCATAGGTCACTTATTTGGCCCAAGGACGAACCCTATTGAAATTGGGAAAATCGGTTCAGATTCAGATATAGCTCCCATATATACTTTCATCCGATTTAATGTAAATGGTGCACCAAAGTCCCTATATATCTCTCGGTTTGAACGAAATTTGGCACATCGCAATGAATTAGGTCTAGAAAGATGTGTGTTAAGTTTCCTGAAAATCGGTTCAGATTTAGATATAGCTCCCATATGTATTTTCGTCCGATTTAATGTAAATGGTCAATAGTAGGTCAAGTTCGAAGATGGGATATATCGGTCCATGTTTAGGCATAGCTCCCATATAAGGGTACCCCCCAATTTTACGTATTTTGGGCTTCTTGAGCACGTTTTTCAACCGAATTCGCTGAAATTTGGTATATTGAGTTGCTATTGGGTACCCAATTTCTCCACCAAAAAATTATACATATAGGTCCATTTTTTCTGGTAGCCCCCATATAAGGGTACCCCCAAATGTCGGTATTTTGGTGTTCTGGGCGCGTTTTTCAACCGAGTTCGCGGAAATTTTGTATTTTGTAGTCGTATATGGTAAGAAATTTTCCTACGAAGAATCATCGATATTCACCCCCTTTTGGGGTAGTC
>NW_026872508.1:0-13423 GCF_032173495.1 Musca vetustissima
TTGCCTGCTACAAACATATGAACAAAGACATAATACTCTGTACCACAGTGTGTTGAAGGGTATAAAAAGGGGGACCCCTATATGGGACGACCCCAAAAAAAGGGGAAAATATTAAAAATGTTTGGTAGGGAGATTTTATACCATATACGACTACAAAATAACAAATTGCAGCGAGTTCGGTTGAAAAACGCGCTCAGGAACCCCAACATACCGAATATTGGAGGTACCCTTATATGGGGGCTATCCGAAAAAATGGACTATATTTATAATTTTTTGTGGAGAGATTTGGTATCTATTGGGAACTGAAAATACTACACTACAGCCAATTCGGTGGAAAAATACGATCAAAACCCCCAAAATACTGAAAATTAGGAGGTACCGTTATATGGGGGCTACCAGACAGAGTGGACCCATATCTGTAATTTTTTGTGGATACATTTAGTACCTCATAAGATTCTAGACCTAATTCTGTACGCTGTACCAAATTTCGTGCAAATCGAACGATATATAGAGACTTTGGTACACCATTTACATTAAATCGGACGAAACTATATATGGGAACTATATCTATTTGGTACCTATTAAGAACTCAAAATACTAAATAACATCCAATACGGTGAAAAAATACGATCAAAACCATCAAAAATACGGAAAATTAGGAGGTACCGTTATATGGGGGCTACCAGAAAAAGTGAACCTATATTCATAATTTTTTGGGGAGACATTTAGTAACCAATAGAAACCCAATGTACCGGATTAAGGGTCATTTACCCCGGATTAAGGCTTAATCCGGATTAAGTGTCATTTACCCCGGATAACGGCTTAATCCGGATTAAGCGTCAACGACCCTTAATCAGGGGTCAAGACATCGGATTAGGGATTAAGGCTTAATCCGGATTAGGGGTCATTAACCATGGACTAAGGGTTTATCCGGATTAAACGTTAATCCGGGGTAAATTACCCTTAATCCGGGGTAAATGACCCTTAATCCGGTGTCAATGACGTTTAATCCGGATTAAGCTTTAATCCGGGGTTAATGACCCCTAATCCGAATTAAGCCTTAATCCGGGGTCAATGACCATTAATCCGGATTACGTGTAATTGACCTCGGATTAAGGCTTAATTCGGATTAGGGGTCATTAACCCCGGATTAAACGTCATTGACACCGGATTAAGGGTCATTTACCCCGGATTAAGGGTCATTTACCCCGGATTAAAGTTTAATCCGGATAAACCCTTAATCCATGGTTAATGACCCCTAATCCGGATTAAGCCTTAATCCTTAATCCGATGTCTTGACCCCTGATTAAGGTTATCCGGGGTAAATGACCCTTAATCCGGATTAAGCCTTAATCCGGGGTAAATGACCCTTAATCCGGTACATTGGGTTTCTATTGGTTACTAAATGTCTCCCCAAAAAATTATGAATATAGGTTCATTTTTCTGGTAGCCCCCATATAACGGTACCTCCTAATTTTCCGTATTTTTGATGGTTTTGGTCGTATTTTTCCACCGTATTGGATGTTATTTAATATTTTGAGTTCTTAATAGGTACCAAATAGATATAGTTCCCATATATAGTTTCGTCCGATTTAATGTAAATGGTGTACCAAAGTCTCTATATATCGTTCGATTTGCACGAAATTTGGTACAGCGTACAGAATTAGGTCTAGAATCTTATGGGGTACTAAATGTCTCCACAAAAAATTACAGATATAGGTCCACTCTGTCTGGTAGCCCCCATATAACGGTACCTCCTAATGTTCAGTATTTTGGGGGTTTTGATCGTATTTTTCCACCGAATTGGCTGTAGTGTAGTATTTTGAGTTCCTAAGAGATACCAAATCTCTCCACAAAAAATATAAATATAGTCCATTTTTTCGGATAGCCCCCATATAAGGGTACCTCCAATATTCGGTATGTTGGGGTTCCTGAGCGCGTTTTTCAACCGAACTCGCTGCAATTTGTTGTTTTGTAGTCGTATATGGTATAAAATCTCCCTACCAAACATTTTTAATATTTTCCCCTTTTTATGGGGTCGTCCCATATAGGGGTCCCCCTTTTTATACCCTTCAACACTCTGTGGTACAGAGTATTATGTCTTTGTGCTTATGTTTGTAACAGGCAAAAGTAAACGAGATAGACACATGGTTCCTTTTGAGAATATGCATATAATCACTTTCTGAGTTAAATGTCATTGACCCCGGATTAAGGGTCATTGACCACGGATTAAGGGTCATTGACTCCAGATTAAGCCTTAATCCGGATTAGGGTCATTGACCCCGGATTAAGGGTTTATCCGGATTAAGCCTTAATCCTTAATCCGGGGTCAATGACCCTTAATCCGGGATCAATGACCCTTGATCCGGATGAAGCCTTATTCTGGATTAATCCTTAATCCGGGGTAAATGAACCTTAATCCGGATTAAGCCTTAATCCGGATTTAGCCTTATTCCGGGGTCAATTACACTTAATCAGAATTAAGGGTCATTGACCCCGGATTTTCAAGAAACTTAACACACATCATTCTAGACCTAATTCAGTACGCTGTGCCAAATTCAAATCAAAAGATATATAGGGACTTTGGTACACCATATACATTAAATCGGATGAAAATATATATGGGAGCTATATCTAAATCTGGACATTAAATCAGACGGAACTGAATATGGGAGCTATATCTAAATCTGAACCGATTTTTCCAAATGTCAATAGGGTTCGTCCTTGGCCCGAATAAGTGACCTATTCCAAATTTCATCCAATTCGGATAATATATGCGACCTGTACTTTATTTACAATTTAACATATACAGACGGACTGACGGACTGACTGACATAAATTAACTCAGAAAGTGATTCTATACTCAAAAGACATAATACGCTGTACCGCAGTGTAGGGGGACCCCTTTATGGGGACGACCCCAAAAAGGGGGCGAATATTAAAAATATTTGGTAGGGAGATTTGATACCATATACGACTACAAAATACCAAATTGCAGCGAATTCGGTTGAAAAACGCGCTCAGGAACCCCGGGGGGACATACATCTGTAATGTTTTGTGGATACATTTAGTACCCAATAAGAACTCAATGTACTAAATTTCAGGGTATTCCGTCGAAAAACGCGCTCAAGAACCCCAAAATACCGAAAATTGGGAAGTGCTGTTATATGGGAACTATGCCTAAACGTGGACCGATATATCCCATCTTCGAACTTGACCTGCCTGCAGACAAAAGACAAACCTTTGCAAAATTTCAGCACCCTATCTCAATTCCTTCAGAAGATAGCGTGATTACAACAGACGGACCAACATTGCTAGATCGTCTTAAATTTTTACCCTGATCAAGGATATATATACTTTATAGGGTCGGAAATTAATATTTCGATGAGTTACAAACGGAATGACAAAATTAATATACCCTCAATACTATGGTGGAGGGTATAAACAAGGGGGTTATATTACGACTGCCCCAAAAAGTGAGCGAATATAAATAATTTTTGGTAGGGAGATTTGTTACCATATACGACTACAAAATACCAAATTGCAGCGAATTCGGTTGAAAAATGCGCTCCAGAACCCCAAAATGCCGAAAATTTGAGGGGGTACCCTTATATGGGGGATATCCGAAAAAATTGACCTATATTTATAATTTCATGTGGAGAGATTTTGGTACATATTAAGAACCCAATGTATTAAGTTGCAGCAAATTCGGTTGAAAAACGCGCTCAAGAACCCCAAAATACCAAAATACTGAAAATTAGGAGGTACCGGTATATGGGGGCTACCAGAAAAAGTGGACCTATATTTATAGTTTTTTGTGGGGACATTTAGTACCCAATAGGAACTCAATGTACCAAATTTCAGGGTATTCGGTCGAAAAACGCGCTCAAGAACCCAAAAATACCGAAAATTAGGAGGTACTTTTATATGGGAGCTATGTCTAAACGTGGACCGATCTTCGAACTTGACCTGCCTGCAGGCAAAAGACAACCCTATGCAAAATTTCAGCACCCTTTCTCAATTCCTTCAGAAGATAGCGTGATTACCACAGACGGACAGACAGACAGAAGGACGGACGGACAGACAGACGGACGGACATGGCTAGATCGTCTTAGAATTTTACCCTGATCAAGAATATATATACTTTATAGGGTCGGAAATGAATGTTTCGATGAGTTACAAACGTACAAAAATAAGAAAATTCTTCACAGATTGGCTATATCCCGATTAGCTATACACCCACAGAGAAACGTGTCAAAATTGTGAATCGATTGGATTATTAGTTTTTGAGTTATCGTTATCTTTATTATTGTGATCTCCAAAATATAAAGAGACTCAATTATACGGAATTTCGTGTAAATCGAACAAACACAGGGACTGTAGAAATCGGAGGAAAATATATATGAGATCTGTATCTAAATCTGACCCGCTTTCGACAAAACTTTGTACATGCTGGTTTAGCCTCAATTTAAAACATTTGGATTTTTGTTGCACTATTCCAAAATCGAACGAAACTATATGAGAGCTGTATCTGAAACGGAACCAATTTTTGCATAGCTATACCAAATTTGTTTACAATAATACGCCGATAGGCAGACTGTCGAATTTTCCAATTTACGTGTCTATCATTTGACGTTTAGGGTACGAACTTGAGAGACCAGCATTTGAGATTTCTTGTTTCAATATAGCCTCATATAATAAAATCTTCTTGTCGCAACCAACGTCGCCTTGATTTCGCATATTAGGTTGTCAATTGGTAGAACATTTCATCGTGTCAGTAATGGATAGGTTTATTTCTTAAATGCTTCGTATGATACCGACTTACAATATCCAATTTCATATGGTGGAGGTATTTCAATTACAATAAGAATTCGAACAAGTGAAAAAGCGTTAAGTTCGGCCGCGCCGAACTTTGGATACGCTCCACCATAGATGTACTGACAGGTATTTGAAATTAAAATATAGGGAACAAAAATTGACCTTTTTAAAAACTGATTATGTAAACCATAATGTACACCAAATAAAAATTTCAGCAATTTTTAATGGATATTTATACCCTCAGCCATATGGCTAATGAGGATGTATACACTTTGATACGGTGAAAATGTGCCTCGTCGAAATATTTATTCTAGACTCCACTTTTTTTTTGACCAAATCCATTTCAGAAAATTTTGATTTCATCCAAACTTTGCCTATCTTATTATTTCTTCCAAACTTAGTTCAAGTTTGAAGATGGGGAATATCGGTCCACTCCTTCTGGTACGTCCAACACAGGGGCTAGGCCTAAATCCGGGCTATAGTTCATTATCGAACCTTACGTTCTAGTTTTTTATCTCGATATCCTCCGCAGATTAAATGATTACAACAGAGTCTTAGAACCAAGCTCAAAACGCGGAACAAATTAAATAACTATTTTAATATAAAAAGGGGGTTATATGGGGACTACCCCAAAAAGAGGGCGAATATTAAAATTTTTTTTGATAGGGAGATTTGTAACCATATACTAGTCGTACCAAATTGAAGCGAATTTGGTTGAAAAACGCGCTTAAGAACCCCAAAATACCGAAAATTTGGGGTAACCTTATATGGGGGCTACTCGCAAAAATGGGTCCATATTCATAATTGGAACCTATTAAGAACTCAAAATACAAAATTACAGCCATTTCGGTGGAAAAATACGATCAAAACCCCCCAAAATACTGAAAATTCGGAGGTACCGTTATATAGGGGCTACCAGAAAAAGTGGACCTATATTTATAATTTTTTGTGGAGACATTTAGTACCCAATAAGAACCAAATGTACCAAATTTCAACGTATTCGGTTGAAAAACGCGCCCAAGAATCCCGAAATACCGAAAATTGGGGGGTACTGTTATATGGGAGCTATGCCTAAACTTGGACCGATATATCCCATCTTCGAACTTGACCTCCCTGTAGACCACAGACAAACCTATGCAAAATTTCAGCACCCTATCTCAATTCCTTCAGAAGATTACAACGAGGGGGAGACGGGCGGACGGACATGGCTAGATCGTCTTAGAATTCTACCCTGATCAAGAATATATATACTTCATAAGTTCGGAAATGAATATGTCGATGAGTTACAAACGGAATGACAAAATTAATATACCCTCCATACTATGGTGGAGGAAATTCTTCACCGATTGGCTATATCCTCGTTCATACGATAGCTATACACTCTCAGAGAAACGTGGCAAAATTGTGAATCGATTGTATTATTAGGTTTTGAGTTGTCGTTATCTTTAGTATTGCATTCTCCAAAATATATATAGACTCAATTATACGGAATTTCGTGTAAATCGAACAAACACAGGCTCTGTAGAAATCGGAGAAAAATATATATGAAATCTGTATCTAAAACCCGCTTTCGACAAATATTTGTACATGCTAATTTAGCCTCAATTTAAAACATTTGGACTTTGGGTGCACTATTCAAAAATCGAACGAAACTATATGAGAGCTATATCTAAAACGGAACCAATTTTTGCATAGTTAATGAGCTATACTAAATTTGTTTACAATAATACGCCGATACGCAGACTGTCGAATTTTCCAACTTAAGTGTCTATCATTTGACGTTTCGGGTACGAAATTGATAGAAGGTCCTAACCGAATTTTGTAACTGAAGAGACCAACATTTGAGATTCCGTGTTCCAAAATAGCCTCATACAATATAATCTTCTTGTCGCAACCAACGTCTCCTTGATTTCGCCTATTTGGTTGTCAATTAGTAGAACATTTCATCGTGTCAGTAATGGATAGGTCTATCTTAAATGCTTCGTATGATACCGACTTACAATATCCAATTTCATATGGTGGAGGTATTTCAACTACAATAAGAATTCGAAAAATGTTCGTACCAAAAATTTGCCTATTTTACCTAACCCTTAATGCATTTCAAAATATGTTTTTGGAAGGTATAGTTAGTTTAGTTAACTATGGATTTAAAACTATATTTGAGCTCTTTTCCATAATGTATCTTCAATAAAAATTTCCTAAAATATTCAAGTTTTTAATGTAAAAGTTCATAATTAACTTTAAATGTAATTTTTTTAAATATTATACACTTTCTCGTTTTAAGTACCCAGTACTCATGCAAAAACCATTAAGTAGAACTAGCGTAATTTTATCCACCTTTAGATGGTGGTTAACCTTTTCTTGTTGCATCTGGGTATTATTACAGCAGCAGTTGCAGCAGTTCTGAGACCGCTACTTGACGTTGATTGTTGTGGAATAATGAAAGTGACTTGTTTACAAAATCTTATCCGGTGCAAATATACTACATACACCATTGCACCGACACACACACATACATAAATAAACACACGTGTACCGCAAGCACTCATTGTTATGCGTATCCTGTGGCAGCCACTGGATTTTTAATAGACATACTTGAGTTTGTTTACATGCGGTTCCATACACCAACCAAGTTGCCAGCCGCCGGAATATGTGTGAGTGTGTGTGTACGGGTGCAATATACAATTTTGATAAATACTTCACCAAAGTGAACAGAAATGGGGCAGTGTACTGCGAAATTGTATGTTTTTGGTATTCTTGACACTGTTGTGTCAAGTAGTGCTCGGTTCACATAACGTGAATGTAAATGTTTTCAACGGAGTAGTGTAATGAATTTCAAAAATGGAACTGACAGTTTGGGATGTTCAATGTAGGGGGTTTACTATGGCATGGGTTCATGAACAGATTGATTATTTCGAAATAATTACTATATAGATATTGGATACACGTTTGTATATCCAAAATAATATGCCTGCACAATGTTTCTTCCCAATCATGAAGTCGCCAATGGACCATGTGCAAACGAAATGGGTTAATATTTGGTTTGTGTATAAGATAATTATAATTGTCTCCTTAAAGTATGCTAGAATTTTTGATGTTTAATATAATAATAACAAGTGAAATTGCGTTATGTTTGGCCAGGCTGAATAAATACTTATGCCAGATCATCGGCCCAGGAGTATTATCCTCACATTGCTGACATATAAATTTCAATTTGGAGAGTTTCTGTAGGAACTTCAACATCCTACAATCGCATCAAGTGGATTTCGCTTTCCACATAGTGATCCATGGATCCACGTTCACATATTTTTCATAAAATTGTATGATTTCTTTAAAATTTTACTTTGAAATTTTATAGTTCTCGATAATGTATTAACTATTTATAACCTTCACCACACTGTGGTACAGGGTATTATGTCTATGTGCATATGTTTGTAACAGGCAAAAGGAAACGAGATAGACAGATGGTTCTTTTGAGACTATGCATAGAATAATTTTTTACGTCGATTTATGTATGCCCGTCCGTCCCTCTGTCTGTTCATGTTAAAATGTAAACAAAGTACAGGTCGCATTTATAATCCGAATTGGATGAAATTTGCACAGCTCATTTGTTTGGCCCAAGGACGAACACTATTGAAATTGGGAAAAATCAAAGTTTCGTGAAAATCGGTTCAGACTTAGATATAGCTCCTATATATATCTCCGTCCGATTTAAGGTAAATGGTGTACCAAATCCCCTATATATCTTTCGATTTGCACAAAATTTGGCATAGCGTACTGAATTTCGTCTATAATAATGTGTGCTAAGTTTCGTGAAAATCGGTTCAGATTTAGATATAGCTCCCATATATTGTTTCGTCCGATTATAGGTAAAAAGTCCACTAAAGACCAGGGAAATCTTTTGATTTGCACGAATTTTGGCATAGCGTACTGAACTAAGTCTAGAATAATGTGTGCAAAGTTTCGTAAAAATCGGTTCAGATTTAGATATAGCTCCCACATATATTTGCATCCGATTTAATGTAATTAGTACACCAAAGACTATATATTTCTCGATTTGCACGAAATTTGGCAAAGCGTACAGAATTGCGTCTATAATCATGTTTCCTTACAATCGCATCAAGTGGATTTCGCTTTCCACATAGTGATCCACAGATCCACTTTCAGACATTTTTCATAAAATTGTATGATTTTTTTTTAAATTTTTCTTTGAAATATTATAATTCTCGATAATGTTTTAACTATTTTTAATAAGGATTTCATAAACCTGCTTGCCGTATTTACAATTAGTTCGTCCAAACATGGGATAAATAACGTAGTACTATAAAATACTCGGAGTTCGAACTCATTACATTTCACCTCTACTTTGCGTACCAACCCTTCTTGGCACTGAAACTTCTACTTCTTAGAAATAAATACAAATTATATCTTACTATTTTTCCCTATATCTTCCAACAATTGTACTCTCTTCTATGTCTCTCTATATCACTTCTATAGATCCGTTTAATATGTGTACGCAATCATGCCGCTTAACCCATCGTGTTCCACAATTTGAATGTATTCGCTTGAACCATTTTTTTTTGCTTCTCGTTCGGTAATTGTAATGCGATCAAAGGAAACAATCATTGAATTTTTAGATATCTTGCCAAAAATCTTATACATATAAGGTTTCATCCACTAAAATCGAAAACAATACAGAATTTTTCAATTCTTCAAAAACAGACTTCTGGATGTATTCACCAATTAGATCTATTAACTTATTATGTATTCTGGGACTCAGGAAAGTTGCATTTTTGGGTGTAATCTCCAAACATTTTCTAAGTTTTACGTCTAACGACAGTATTCAGCTGGCTTTTCTCCCCTCAAGGCGATGTCCTCCATTTCGCACAATAAAATTGTCTCAATTACCTTTTTAGCGGTATACTTTTATTCTTTCAATATATCTGAAGCTTGTTTGACCGTAGCATACGTTGTATACATTTTGAAACATTATTTATTCCCGATCTAAAGTCCAGATTTCTCATCATCACTTCTTTGTGGTATTACATTTTTCGTGGGCGGTGAATCATTCAATAGCATATTTCTAATTTGTAAGAGGGTGTGACAGAAGTAATTTTGGGACTTTTGATTGCCTAATTTACAATATATAATTATAATAAAACGAGTTAAAAAGCGTTATGTTCGGCCGGGCCGAAATTTGAATACCCTCCACTACAGATATTCTGACTTGAAATGAAAATATAGGGAACATACCAAAAAGTGGTCCTATACCGGCATTTCTACAAACCGATTATGTAAACCATAATGAAAATCATAATACAAATTTCAAAATTTTTAATGGATAATTATCTCTCAGCTTTATGGGTAATGAGGGTGTATACACGGTGAAAATGTGCCTCATCGAAATATTAGTTCTGTTTCTTTGGACCAAATCCGATTCAGAAATTTTGGATTTCATCCTAACTTTGCCCATCTTATTATTTCTTCCAAACATAGTTTAAGTTTGAAGATGGGGAATATCGGTCCACTCCTTCTGACACCTCCCACCCACGGCCTAGTGCTAGGCCTAACTGCGGGCTAAAGTTCATATATAGTTCATTATCGAACCTTATGTTATAGTTTTTTATCTCGATATCCTCCGCAGGTGAAATAATTACAACAGAGTCTAAGAATCAAACCCAAAACCAAACCGTTATATGGCTGCAAGCAAAAAAAAGTGGTCCTATATTTATAATTTGTGTAGGAATGTAGTACCCAATGAGAACCAAATGTACCAAATTTCAGGAATTCGGTTGAAAAACACGCTCAAGAACCCCAAAATACCGAACATTTGGGGATAACCTTATATAGGAGCTGTGCGTAAACGTGGGTCGTGCAGACAAAAGACAAACCTATGCAGTCTATCTTAATTTCCTCAGAAGACAGCGTGATTACAACAGACGAATGGACAGACAGACGGACGGACATTGCTAGATCGTCTTAGAATTTTACCCTGATCAAGAATGTATATATATATATATATAAGTACTATATAAGGTCGGAAAGGAATATTTCGATGAGTTACAAACGGAGGGTGTAAACTCAAATTCTTTAGCACGTAAAAACAAATATTTAGTTATTTTTAATTAAACATTTTATCCACATATATTGGGCTTGTTTTAATGTAGTTTGGCATATTCTCCACCAATTTGCTTTTAAGATTTCATCTGGGATATTTTTATTTTCATCCTGTTTATGAAGAAATTTGGAGAACTCTAGTGACATTAAAAAGTTTCTGTTGCAGAACTAAATTTATTTAAAGAAAAAAAAATAGTTCAAATATCTATGTACTTCACACATTTAATTTCGTCCGATTCCATGTTAATCGCCTATGTACAGGATATTGTACATAAGAGCATCTCTTGTATGTACCCAAAGTGGTGAAGGACATTATTCCGACTTTTGAACTTTCCTTACTGATTTTTGTTTCCGTCAGACATTTTTTAAAACGAATTCTCAGTTCTCTCAGTTACTCTCTCACACACTTTCTCTCAATTGTTCATAAAACGCCCGTAAAATGGGGCCTACCCAAAAAAGAGGTCAAAATGTAACCTTAACATCCGAAGCCAAAACACCAATTCAACCCAATTGGGTTGTAGGGGAGGCTAATATCGTTCAATTATTTCATCAGCATGGAATGTTTGTAAAATTCAAATTTAATTTTTAAACCCAATATTATGGGTATTATACCTTTGTATGGCCCAAGGGTTTGTAGTATACCAATCGTCATATCTCGACTAGCTAAGTCGATCTGTGGGTCCGCCCGTAAATTATAATTTGTAAACGCTATAAGGATGCAGATATGGACCAATCATAACGAAATTTAGCATGAAGAATAGGTTCTGGCCACAGAAAACTCATATTGTTTTTGGTAATGATCCGTTGATATTTTGGGTAGAAAATGGACAAAACTGTATGATGGGTTCTGGACAAAGAAGACCTATATTGTTTTCGGTAATGTTCAGTTAATATATAAATATAAAACATTTCGGGATGATTGACATTCCATTTTCAACACCCTGAAATATTCACCGAAGATCCCACATAGCATATATATACCTAATCAGAATAAAATTATATGTCAATTTACTCATGTCAGTCTTCCTGTCCGTCTGTCGAAATCATGATAGAGATCGCAATATTTAAGACAGAGCTCTGAAGTTTTGCACAGACATTGCTAGTATTCCTATGATGTTTGGTATTGCAAATATCTATAAACCTTTATATATAAAAGAGCTTAGTGTTAAGTGAGTGAGTGACTGACTGACAGATCATCGCCCAGGCGAAACGGCTGAAGCTAGAAGTGTGGGTTGTTGTTGGTGTGTAGGCGTGAGATAAGGCTGGCTTTTTGGAAATTCGAACTAGAAGGGTGCGAAAAGTACTAAAATGTACTAAATATGAAATTTGGATGAGGGTCACTGATGGAAAATTAGAAAGCTGTATAAAAAGGGTTTTTGGAAATTCGACCTACAAGTGTACTAAAAGTACTAAATTTAGTTCTAGTTTATATCTAAAATCTTGAATTTTATATGGAATACAGGTTGGGAAGTGGTGTTGATGTATGGAAATGGTTTAATAAATTCGTACTTATGTTTATAAAAAGTACAAGATGTTACTAAATTTGGTACTATTTGCATTTAGTTGAGTGTACGGTGATGATGAACGGATACAACTCGATTAAGTGTGAATGAACCTCTATCCAGGACTCCAGAATTTTGGAATTAAAATTACTTTTGGAATGTTGTTTAGGAAATTTTTAATTATAGAAACAAAAAGTACAAAATGGTACCAAATAGTTAACAACTTGTTTTTTGTGCGCCGTACACAAAACATAAAGTTGTCAAATTCGTCTAATATTTTGCCCAAAAATCGCTCTAGTTCGATCACTCCCATTCGAAGTTCTCATACTAAATTGGACAATCGGCAAGTTTTGCACACCACTCAAAACAGAAATGTGCTTTTGGGAACTGCCGTTGTAAATGTTGTACATAATCGAAAAAATTATGCCGTTCGGGATATTATAGATCCCTCGTCGGAAGTCTCGATCATGACAAAGAGACTACAACAAACTGTAGGAATTGATTCTCGCTTTACAAACGCTACTCTGTCTGGAGTAAATAATGCTTCAACCAACACTTCTAAAGAAATTTGTTCATTGAATTTATCCTCACCTAAAAATTCGTTAAATACTCTATCTACAAACGCGTTGGTCGTGCCAAATATTTGTCGAAAATTATTGTCGTTGTCTTCCATTCCAAATCTGCATTCCAAAATATCTCACCTAGATTTAGCGGATACTTCCGATAACAAAGATATCGATTTGTTATTGGGAGCAGATTTATACTCTAAAATTCTATCGGCTGAGTCGCCTCACATTGTTTTGAATTCACTGGTGGCTCAGAAAACTATATTCGGTTATATACTTACAGGACCGATTCCTAGTCAAATTGCGTAGTTGACATAACGAACAACCTTTAATACTAGTTTTTATATCATATTCCAAACTCGCTATTTGTTGTTAATTTGTTACGTAACTGAATGAAGTAAATATGATAATAATAACACT
>NW_026872509.1:0-13502 GCF_032173495.1 Musca vetustissima
ATTTAGGTTCATGTTTTTATATAGCTTCTACATTCAGGTCCTGTCCCATTTTCGGTATTGACCCAATTTTATCATAAAGATGGCCTAATGCATTAAAAAGGTGCCATACATATTTCCCGTTTAATTTTCGGTATATTGAATTTCTAATCCCCCTTTTCCCAAAAAGTTCGATCTCATCGACGTTTTTACTTGTTAATATATCGGTAGTTGACATTCAATACGATAGGTATCATCATGAGGCTCTTTGTTATAATAACTGTTTTTGTGGGAGGTTTTGGTATAAACTTCACATTAGATATTATGCCTTGGCATTTTTTTTAATATTGCTGTTTCTTGATAGTTATTGTCTTACCAGTTGAGCTTAATAATAGAATTTTGCGAAGAAAATTAAATTTTTACAAGTTCAAAGATGTTGGCCAACTATTAGGTATATAACCACTATATAATGGTACCATCAGATTTGGTATTTCCCGTGGCATATCAATATGTTAGGTACTTTAAGGAATAACACGTTCCTATGATACTATTATTATTTTCAAACAAAATAGTCTGAGGTATGGATAGTTTAATCAGATTTCCCTGAAACGACACGAACTTGATTCAGAATGTCCTCTGATATCCATACTTGCATACAATGATCGCGTGTTCATTCAATGATAAACCTCTAAATTATTTTCTGTGTACTCACATAAAATAGTTTCAGTACAATGTTAATCCTATTGAAAAAATAAAATATTTTGAAAATTTTCAATAATTGCCAAATGAATGCTTAAATGAATGATACGCCACCAATTTTCGTCCGAAACATCTCAAAACAACTACTACGACGCGGTGCAAAGAAAATAGCTCGATACTAAATTCGTGGAAATGCAAATATGCTTCATAATAATTTTTTGCAAATTTTTCGCGGTTTTCGTTTTTTTCTCACCTTTTAAACCTTCCCTGGAGCTCTACGAACATTTCAAGACTAACATAAGAAAAATAAGTTCTGCCGTTCTCTACTTTTTACAGTCACTCTATATAAAAATTAATTGCTGTTCGTTAATCTGGAACAGCAATTAATTTTTATATACAGTGACTGTAAAAAGTATTTTGCCTCAATACAAATTTGACAAAACTCCAATATATACGCCTAAAGCCAGCATACTAAAGCTATAAAATGCATTTTGTATGATGGGATATTTTTGGACATATTCAGATCTTATGTTTGCAAGAATACCTGCGAAAGACCTATGGGTCTCGAAGATATCGGCCAAAATCTATACCAACCCAAAAATGATTATAAAACCAGTAAAGAAAGTAGTAAAGTCGGACGGGGCCGACTGTATGATACCCTTCACCACTATTGGTATATTAAACAGGACTATTAACATGAAATTGGATGAAATAAAATATGTGATATTTATTTAAATGTGAATCTATCTAGATCTATCCATAAAGTATGTAAATCGATTTCAAACAAATATAAATAGGTCATTCATTGGGCTATGTCTGTACTTCTAAAAAACGCAACAACTCAATTTTGTACGTTGTGCAAAATTTGATGTCGATCTGACTAACATGAGGAATTTTATGCCCAATTTAATAAAAATCGGGCGAAAATATATATGGAAGCTCTATCCAAATATTAAGCGATTTCAAACAAACTTGTCACATGTTAGGTTATACTAATTTCTGAACGATTTGTTCCTATTGGTTTCTTGGAAATAATAAAAGGAAACTATATCTAAATCTGGACCGATTTTCAACAAACAAGGCAAACATCACTCTAGACTCAATTCAGTACGTTATGCCAAATTTCGTGCAAATCGAAAGATATATAGCGACTTTGGTGCACCATTTACATCAAATCGGACGAAACTATATATGGAGCTATATCCAAATCTGGACCGATTTGCTCGAAACTTGGCAGACATCATTCAAGGCTCAATTCAGTAAGTTGTGCCAAATTTCGTGCAAGTCGAAAGAAAAATAGGGACTTTGGGACACCATTTACATGAAATCGGACGAAACTATATATGGGAGCTATATCTAAATCGGGACCGATTTTCTCGAAACTTGGCAGACATCACTCTAGGCTTAATTCAATACGCTATGCCAAAATTTCGTGCAAATCGAAAGATATATAGGGACCTTGGGGCACAATTTACATGAAATCGGACGAAACTATATATGAGAGCTATATCTAAATCCGGACCGATTTTCACGAAACTTGGCAGACATCATTCTATATATATGGGAGCTATATCTAAATCTGAACCGATTTTTCCCAATTTCAATAGGGTTCGTCCTTGGGCCGAATAAGTGACCTATGACAAATTTCATCCAATTCGGATCATAAATGCGACCTGTACTTTGTTTACAATTTAACATGGACAGACAGACGGACGGACGGACATGGATAAATCGACTTAGAAAGTGATTCTATGCATATTCTCAAAAGGAACCATGTGTCTATCTCGTTTCTTTTGCCGGTTACAAACATATGCACAATGACATAATACCCTGTACCACAGTGTGGTGAAGGGTATAAAAATTGGCAATATTGCCCATATATAGATAGATGATTTGACTTATAATGTTATCTCATAATATCTAGCAATGAAGTTTGTAGAAAGTATGCAGAATATTAATTGTAAACAAAACTGATACACATTCGCTCCCAAGTTCTTTATACATATGAATTTTCATAAATTAACTTAATACTTGCTCTAATACATACTACTAAAATAAATCTAATAAACAAATGCATGGATTTTGTCTACTTTCAATTTTGACTAATTGATTTTTGACCATTTGAATTAGTTTAAATATTTATTATAAAAATCATCATTACTTAAGAAAATCAAATAACATATATATATGTTATTTGATTTTCCTAATAGAATGTAATCCATATTTCAATTAGTTTCAATAACATTTTCCATTGATTGTAAATGGTTTTATCCATTAGAGTATTAAAATAAATTTACTAGCATAACAATTTAATGGAAATATTAAATGTTTCAAAACATATACACCCAAAAATGTTTCTTTTGATAATGTGTGTTTCGTTGTGAATTTGTAATATTTGAAAACTTATTTGTATTTGGTTAAGAATAATATTGGTTATTTATAATCAGTGTTGTCAAAACTTTGCTGATAAAAAATGCTAGATTTAGTTTCAAAAAATGCGATAAGAAACTATAAAAAGTGCCAAATAAAAGTGCTAAAAATTTTTTAGAAAGATCTTAGCTTATAGCGAATACTGATATCGGCATTTCTTATTAATACGCACAAGGTGGGGTGAAAGTATTATAAAATTGCAATACCTCGAAATATTCACCTGGTATCATATTTATTCTTAAACAGAATAAGATACGATGTCTATTAAACAACGATATATCTCGCAATATTAAAGACAGAATATTTTCACTTACATTGCTTCTACAAAAAAAAAAAAAAAAAAAAAAAAAACATCTACCGAATTAACAACCGCCCCCCGGCCCCCAATATATGATACCCTTCACCACTATGGGTATATTAAACAGGACTATTAACATGAAATTGGATAAAATAAAATATTTGATATTTATCTAAATGTAAATCTACATAGATCTCTCTATAAACATGTCATTCGTTTTTTTTACAATGGGACAAAAGTATGTAAATCGACTTCAAACAAATAACAATAGGTCATCCGTTGGGCTATGTCTGTACTTCTAGAAAACGCAACTACGTAATTCTATGATGTCAATTTGACTAACATAAGGAGTTTGATGCCCAATTTACTTAAAATCGGGCGAAAATATATATGGAAGCTATATCCAAATAGTAACCGATTTCATCGAAACTTGTCACAGGTAGGTTATACTTGGTTCTTTAGTGTGTCCATTACCTAAAATCAATATATAATATAAGGGAGCTATATTAAAATTTCAACCGATTTTAACGAAACTTGGCACACATCATTCTGGACTAAATTCAGTGCGCTATGCCAAATTTCGTGCAAATCGAAAGATATGTAGTGACTATGGTGCACCATTTACAGGAAATCGGACGAAAGTATATATGGGAGCTATATCTAAATCTGGACCGATATTCACGAAACTTGGCAGACATCATTCTAGGCTCAATTCAGTATGTTGTGCAAAATTTCGTGCAAATCGAAGAATATATATGGACTTTGGTGCACTATTTACATTAAATCGGACGAAAGTATATATGGAGCTATATCTAAATCTCAACCGTTTTTCACGAAATTTAACACACATCATTCTAGACCTAATTCAGGACGTTATGCCAAATTTCGTGCAAATCGACAGATATATAGAGTCTTTGGTGCACCATTTACCTTAAATCGGACGAAATCTGAACCAATTTTTCCCAATTTCAATAGGGTTCGTCCTTGGGTCAAACAAATGACCTGTGCCAAATTTCATCCAAATCGTTTACAATTTAACACCAACTGACGGACAGACGGACGGACGGATAAACCGACTCAGAAAGTGATTCTATGCATATTCTCAAAAGGATCTATGGGTCAATCTCGTTTCCTTTTGCCTGTTACAAACATATGCACAAAGACATAATACCCTGTACCACAGTGTGGTGAAGGGTATAAAAATTCGCATATTATATGAATAGTGTTCAGAAAGTGTTGCCAATGTCGAGATTCTTGCATTTTATGAACGCAGTCCATAAAACTTTAAATACTGGTTTCTTATCAAAAATATTGAGAAAAAAAATTTTTGTGTGTACGGTTTTTGCATAGTAAAGTGCATCGAGAGGCACACTTTGACCGCTAAATGAAACATCGAACAATTCATAATTATTGGAAGAAATTGATTCGGTTTATACGAAAACCGCATGCGCAACAACCGATTTCCACGAATACGCGAATTGCATGCTGTTCAATATTGACAATTTTTATACCCTCCACCATAGTATGGAGGGTATATTAATTTTGTTTTTCCGTTTCTAACACATCGAAATAATCATTTCCGACCCTATAAAGTATATATATTCTTGATCAGCGTAAAATTCTATGACGATATAGCCATGTCCGTCTGTCTGTCTGTTGTAATCACTCTAGCGTCTAAACGAATTGAGATAGATCGCCAAAATTTTGCATAGAGTCGTCCTTTGTCTGCAGGCAGGTCAAGTTCGAAGATGGGCGTTATCGTTCCACGTTTAGGCATAGTTCCCATATAAGGGTACCCCCCAACTTTCGGTATTTTGAGGTTCTTGAGCGCGTTTTTCAACCGAATTCGCTGAAATTCGGTACATTGGGTTCTTATTGGGTACCAAATTTCCCCACTAAAATTATAAATATGGGTCCATATTTTCGGATAGCCCCCATTTAAGCGTAACCCCAAAATTTTGGTATTTTGAGGTTCTTGAGCGCGGTTTTCAACCGAATTCGCTGAAATTCGGTACTTTGAGTTCTTATTGGGTAGCAAATCTCTATACTAAAAATTATAAATATAGGTCAATTTTTTCGGATAGCCCCCATATAAAGGTACCCCCAATTTTCGGTATTTTAGGGCTCTTGAGCGCCGTTTTCAACCGAATTCGCTGAAATTTGGTACATTGGGTTCTTATTGGGTACCAAATTTCCCCACTAAAAATTATAAATATAGGTCCACTTTTTCTGGTAGCCCCCATATAAGGGTACCTCCCAATTTCCAGTTTTTGGGTGGTTTTGAACAGATTTTTTCACCGACTTGGCTGTAATTTAGTAATTTCAGTTATTATTGGGTAGCAAATCTCTCCACAGAAAATTATAAAGAGAGGTAAATTTTTTCGGATAGTCCCCATATAAGGGTACTTGCAATTTTCGATATTTTGAGGTTCTTGACCGCGTTTTTCAACCGAATTTGCTGTAATTTGGTATTTTGTAGTCGTATATGGTAACAAATCTCCCTACCAAAAATTATTAATATTCAACCCATTTTAGGGGTAGTCCCCATATAACCCCCTTTTTATACCCTCCACCATAGTATGGAGGGTATATTAGTTTTGTTTTTCCGTTTGTAACGCATCGAAATAATCATTTTCGACCCTATAAAGTATATATATTATTGATCAGTGTAAAATTCTATGACGATTTAAGCATGTCTGTCCGTCTGTCTGTTGTAATCACTCTAGCGTCTAAACAAATTGAGATAGATCGCCAAAATTTTGCATAGAGTCGCCTTTTGTCGGCACGCAGGTCAAGTTCGAAGATGGTCCACGTTTAGGCATAGCTCGCATATAAGGGTACCTCCGAATTTTCGGTATTTTGAGGTTCTTGATCTCGTTTTCAACCGAATTCGCTGACATTTGGTACTTTGAGTTCTTATTAGGTAGCAAATCTCCCCACCAAAAGATATGAATATAGGTTCATTTTTTCGGATAGCCCCCATATAAGGGTACCCAACAATTTTCGGTATTTTGGGGATCTTGAGCACGTTTTTCAACCGAATTAGCTGAAATTTTGTACATTGGGTTCTTATTTAGTGTCAAATATCTGCGCAAAAAATTATACACATCGGTCTAATTTTTCTGATAGCCCCTATATAAGGGTACCCCCAAATTTTCGGTATTTTGAAGTTCTTGAGTGCGTTCTTCAACGGAATTCGCTGAAATTTGGTACTTTGAGTTCTTATTGGATAGCAAATCTCCACATCAAAAAATTATAAATATAGATCCATTTTTTCGGATAGCCCCCATATAAGGGTTCCCCCAATTTTCGGTATTTTGGGGATCTTGAGCGCGTTTTTCAAACGAATTTGCTGTAATTTGGTATTTTGTAGTCGTATATGGTAACAAATCTCCCTACCAAAAATTATTAATATTCACCCCATTTTAGGGGTAGTCCCCATATAAACCCCTTTTTATATTAAAATTTGTTCCGTGTGTTGGGGTTATCTATAGACGAAATTTTCAGTTCATACCCTGCAGTATGGAATTTTAAAACTATATAGTCGATTTGGCCATATGTTGTAATAACTTTTCTATTGGAGGATATTGACTTAAAAACTAGAACGTGTAGGCCTAGGTCCTATATAAAACATCCTACATATTTAATATTTAGCGTGATGCACGGTATTGGGATTCAAAACTATATTATTAGCTTGGAGCTTGAGCTATATCGGCCATTGATTAGGCATAACCTCTTATTTAATAAACACACCAAGTATTCGCTAATTCCTACACAATGTTGATAATATTGGTCCCGCTTTAGTATGCATCTTATAAATTTGACCTTTAAATTGGAGTATTTTCAGGATTTTATACACATGTTTCACATGTGTCAGCAATTTGGGGTTTTGAGATTTTAAGGAAAACCCCCACTGAAATTGCTGAAATTTCTATTTTGGTTGCAACAATCGGTAGAATTGTAGTTATATATATATGTTCCCTATATTTTCATTTAAAATTTTTTTCAGAATTTCTATGGTGGAGGGTATCCAATGTTCGGCCCGGCCGAACTTAACGCTTTTTCACTTGTTATGTATTGTAATTGCAATATGTTTAGTCATTTTTAACATGGAAACTGTTATCCGATGAATCTACCGATATTTAACAATCATCTAAAATAATTTACAGGAGAAAGCGTCGCATATTTTAGAAGATTAAGGCAAAAACCGTATTCCCTTAACCATACAGAGAAATAAACCAGTGAGCGGAGCAGTATAGTCGGACCGGGCCGACCATATGATACCCTACACAACAATTTTGAGCTTGGGTAATATTTCGCGATGTTTGCACCCTCATGACCCACCAGAAGCTCACAAATATTACCAATATTCAGTACAGTCCTTCTAATTTCTTCAATTGTGGCCTGTAGATCGACTCGAAAAAAAAAACAAAAATAAGTTTTCGGTCCACTTCATCTGAACATTATTATCTGATCATCACCGAAAATTATAGGCGTTGTCCTTGACCATACCTGGATATTAGTGAAAGCGATGAGCGCTATATTTCCATATTTCCGTCCTCTAGTGTGGTAATGGGTTACTAAATAATATCTGAGTACGCAAGCACCTGTAAACATTTAAGTGTACCTCCCACATCCGAGTACATACGACAATAAAATTGGTACCAATTTAAAGGTCAACCACTCCTCTTGGATATACTATCAACTTCTCGGGTCTATGTTTCGGCATTGGATACAAATTTTGTCATTTTTCACACAAAAGTCAGTGTCCATTTGACCCGCTAAATATTGACCGATCTTTATCAAAACAGGCATGGTTATTCTTTGCCCCGATCCCCTTCTCCATGCAAAAATTTCCGGTGTTTGGGCCATAATTGCGGCCTCTGGAGCGACCAGAAAAACCGACAAAAATGAAGTTTTTGGTACATTATTAGCCGATCTTTCCCAAAAACAATAGGGGTCTTCATTGGGCAGAACCCATCCTACATGCAAAATTTCGTGAAGATTGGTCCATAACTGTGGCCTGTATCGTGTTTACAAATTATAATGGACAGACGGACGGACGGACGGACGGACACACATGTCTAGATCGACTCAGCTAGTCGAGATATGACGATCGGTATACTAAAAGGTGGGTCAAGGACCGATATTTCGCGGCGTTACAAACATTTGGGGCTGCACAAAGCTATAATACCCTGACAACATAGTTGTGTAGGGTATAAAAATTGAAAAAAAAAAACAGTAATTTATTTTCAGATATTTATTTTCGGATATTTTCATGCTTTTATTTATATTTGAAATACAAGATTTAAAATCGCTATAACTTTTGTGCGTAGCATCCGAATTTGTGAACGCGAACAGATTTCGAATCGGCATATTTTTCTTAACCTATGTACCAAAAATCATAAATGTGCTCGCAAAAAAAAATGTCAATTTTTTTTTTTTTTTTTTTGATGGAATTTTGAAACAAATTTTTTTAATTTCCTAGGAAAATGCATACGTGAATGAAATAAGGGAACAATGGAATACAAAACTAACCACCATCTAGTGATTGGCGGGACGGCGGCAAAGAAACAGTATCCTAACAATCGGTTGCAAAACTAACAACTAGCAAGTGAGGGAGGAGGGCAAAACCAAAACAAAACACAGCCGAACAACGAATGATTGTTGTGTTTTTTTTTTTCTTGGGTGGAATACATAATACAAAGAGAGAGGAAAAACGACCGCAATAGTGGTAAAGTAGAGCTGAGTAGGAAAAATAGTGGCTTTCTCATGGTTATAAGAATTTTTACTTGTATTCAAAGCAAGGTACATGTACAATATGGAAAAATAAACTATAAATGAAATTATGAAAATATTCATTAAAATTTTTTTTCTGTGTACTTCTAGGATGTTTGGTATTGAAAATGGAACCTTTATAGGATAATCCAATATAACGAAATTTGATGTAATTTGGTGCATTGGCTTCTTCGCGGGTAGAACATTTTCCGAATAAAAATTATCATTATTGGTAAACTTTTTAGTTTAGTCCAAGTTTTGCAACCGAATTGGCTCCAATTAGATATTTTGGATTCTCATTGGTAAAATCTCAATACCAAAAACGTTTAGTATTTTTTTTTAGTATGATTTCATTGTGGGTAAACAATATTTTGACAGAAACATTGACCATATAGGTCCACGTTTTAGTATAGCTCCCATATAACGGTCCCATCCGATTTGACAAATTTTGAAGATTTTAGCTACATTTTCCAACATATTTGATTGAAATTAGGTATTTGGTATTTGGCACCAAAATTTTTTTTTTCATCGAAGAATATTTTAATTTTTAACCAATGCCACAGTGGATGCATTTGTATGGGAGGATGCCGCAAAAATATTGGTGTTAAAGATAAATAAAAATATGAAAGTCAAAAACACACATCCGCAAATTTCCGCAATTGAAACCAACTTTTTTCAAATAAAGACAAATGTTCCAATATTAAAAACCAAGCGTGGCCGGGGGAATAATTTATAAATTTATATTTATGTAAAAATCTTGTTAATACCCTTAACTTCAACCTCCATAATCGGTATAATTAATTTGGTATATATATTATTTAATTTAATTAATTTATCTAATTTTTGTGTTATCTGTTACATTCCGCCTAATGCGGCGTTATGGTGGGGTTACACACTAGCTCAGCTGGGAGCGTTTTTTATTCAGGGGGATTTTTAACCCTGCCACCATTAACCCATTTACCTAAAATCGGATGAAACTATATATGGGAACTATATCTAAAACTGAACCAATTTCAACAAAACTTGACATACGTTAGTCTACACATACTTCAGCACGTTTTGCAACATTTTGTGGCAATCGATCTTACTTTGGGTCTTTGGTGCTCCATTTACTGGAAATCGGACGAGACTATATATGGGAGCTATATCTAATTGTGAACCTATTTGAATGAAACTTTCCACATAGTGGTTTATGCTAATTTCAGTACGTTGTGCAAAATTGTGCGTCAATCGGCCATATTTTGGGGCTTTAGTGCGCCATTTACTGAAAATCGGACGAAACTATATAAGGAAGCTATATGTAAATCTGGACCTATTAGAGCGAAACTTTCCACACAGTGGTTCATGCTAACTTCATTACGTTGTGCAAAAAGTTGTGTCAATCGGCCATATTTTAGGGCTTTGGTGTATCATTTCCTGAAAATCGGACGAAACTGTACTAACCTTAGTAAGTTGGGGAAATTTGTGTGTTAATTGGCCAAATTTTGGGATTTGGTGCACCATTTTCTGAAAATATGACTAAACTATATATGGGAGCTATATATAAATTTGAACTGATTTCAACCAATTGTATACGTACGTTATTCTAAGTATTGTTTGGGAGTTTGGTGCACCATTTCCATAAAATGGGATAGAAACAAACTTTTAACAATTCGATAACAAAATTTTGATTCCAATTCGATAACATGCCGCTTTTCACTCAAGTATTGAAAATGCCTATGTGTCCATTTACAAAAACACTTTGAATCTGACCTCCTTATTGGTATTTTTATCACATATATTGGTTCCTAGATCAATATTAATGGACCATACCGATTTCGAATTCAGAAAAATGGGGTTTCGCGATATTATTTTAAATAATTTGTTTGTCAAATTTTGGCTTTAATAGTTCTGAACGTCCTGTTCTCGCTTTGTATTTTGCATAACCTTCTTTTTATGTTGGGATGTTTTGAAGCCCCCACAACTAAATTTTATACTCTTACTAGCTTTACTATTAAAAAAGTACAAGAACAGACCATATGTCAATCTAATTGAAAAAAAACCAGTAAGGAAAGTAGTAAAGTCGGGCTGGCCCGACTATATGATACCCTTCACCACTTTGGGTATATTCTACATATGTTTCCAGCTTAGCAACATCATTTCAGACTTAATTCAGTACTTTAGTAGTTGTTTCTCTCACGACTAGTAGAAACTTCTGCAACAACGAATCAAATGAGATGGATAGCAGCAACTGGAACCAACCAAAGCAAAAGGCAACAAATGATCCCCAATGAAAATTATGAAATTAATTTATTCCGATTCTTCCGACCAGGAGTAATAATTTTCCTTTTATTAATATGGTTATTTAAAAAATAATTCAAAACGGTATTACAAAATTCAACTTTTTATTATATAAAAATTCGGCAACAACGTTTCACGAATAAAACAAAAGTGATACTGGTCAACGAATTAATTAAAGTAGTTCGGCCATATTGACGAGTAATGCAATCCACAAAAAAATCCTTCTTTCAACACATAGTGGCCATACCAAATCCAGCATCTCCTTAAGATTGCCACCCCTGCTGATTCTGCCCCACAAACTTGGCTTGAAATCACCTCACGTACGTGAACATTCCGGCCACCTTTCAGGCTTTTGGCAAGAAAAAATAGTCTGAAATCAGCTCGCCAGCATGAAATAAAAAACAAACAAAAATCAAGAATTAGAAAAATTGTCTTCATAAGTGCCTAAAATAAAGCACTGCTAATTGATTTCAGATTTAATTCAAGTAGGAAAATCAATCAGTAACCATAAAAAAATTCAAATTATTCTATGAGAATAAGTCTTAAATTAACAAAAAATCAGCAAAATGGCCAATGGAAATTGTACTTCAGCTGCAATAATAAAAATAAATAATATGTCATAGATCATGGTTAAAGCATAAGTTCGATATCTTACATCCAATTTATGGACTACACAATCCCGATATAATGTATCCAAAAATAGTAAATTAGGCTAGGGGTCTTCCAAGCGTTCCACCGCTTACACCATTTCGAATAATTTTCGAGTACAAATCACCCCCTAACGTTATATAAACAGGACCTGATGTATGAAAATGTTCATCTGCCAACTGTAGCCCAGGGAACTCCTCAGCAATATTCACATTAATAGATTTCTTCGGTGTCACCACCTTATGAATTCGTCTAACTTCCGCATAGGTATCGACCGTCGCCGACATACCATGATTGTCTCAAAGTCGTAGAAGACATCTGTTTTTGTTTCCGATCTGAACAACTTTTTGACCCATCGGATATAACGGGAACGAGGTCCTTCTTTCTTTGTGTGATGTGACGAAGTAGGCCCTTTTTTCGCTGAATGTTTGGACGAACTAGGTCCATGCATATCTGAAGAGTCAGATTATCTTCTGCTCTCCTCCCTGGTAGGATGTAGCCCTTCAGAATTTTTCCTAGACGAACGACGTCCAGGTTTATGGAGTAGGGTATGGTGCATATCGCCACATTTGCGACACTTTCCAGTACTTTTACATGTACGCCACGTGTGATCATGCGCGAGACATCCAGCGCAATGCTGATAAATCGAAATAATCTTCATTCTTTCTGTATAGTCCATATTCAAAAATTTTGGACAAAAACGCAGAGGGTGATCTTTGAGGCAAACACGACAAACAATTGTTTTCTTGCCCACTCGGTTTTCGGCGTTGTATTTTTTAGCTTTAACCATGATTCTAGAAAAAAAATATAATAAAATTTTAATTAGTAGGTAGAACAACAAGTTTTACCACCGGTCTTACAACTAGACCCCGTGCGGTTTTGACCTCCGCAACACGCACCAACTGATCGACACCTGGCACTACTTTAGTAACCGGACCTAAGCGCCACTCGTTTGGCGGAATTTGGTCTTCCTTTATAATCACCATATCGTTCACTTTAAGGTTTTCCTCTGGATTTTTCCACTTATTTCTTTTTGTCAGCTCCTTCAAATATTCCTCTTTCCATCGCAAGCATAAACGCTGGTTAAGGGCTTTGACTTTTTGCCATCGGTTGAGGATTGACTCTGGCGCCTCGTTTATGACTGGTTCCGGTGGGGACAAAATTGGCCCACCTATTAAAAAATGTCCTGGCGTTAAAGCATCCAGTGAAGATACGTCCTCTGAAAGGGGGCACAGTGGTCTTGAGTTTAAACAAGACTCTACACGAGCAAGTAAAGTTGAAAACTCTTCGAAAGTGTATTTCAGATTACCGGCTATTCTTTTAAAGTGGTGTTTAAAGGACTTAACCCCGGCCTCCCATAATCCTCCCATGTGTGGTGCGCTTGCCGGGTTGA